>NC_137614.1:21509150-21586650 GCF_963280865.1 Gymnoscopelus braueri
TGGAAACCTGATAAAATGTCCCTCTTCTTCAGAAGAGGAGGAGCTTTAAACTTGTAAGCTTGTAAACTACAGTATTATCCTGTAACATGCTGATTTAATTATGTTACAGGTGGGTGTTTTTCTGCAAGGCATTGCATCAAGGGTGGTCAGTTATGTAATTCATCCATCCTTCCATCTTTCCTTCTACCCTTTATGCTTAACTTCTTTCCTAAACACCTTTAACACCACTGCCCATACATACCTGAGTTTTCCCTCCTGTAGTAACCTGAACCATGGAGCGAGACATGGAACAGCTGATGGAAAAGCACTGGAACACTGCGCCGATGGTATTACTGAGACCCAGGGCAATCAGCTCCTAGATTAGATTAGATTAGACTAGATTAGATGCCACTTATTATCCACAATGGAAAATGATCTTGGTTTAGGGAAATCAGCTCCTAAAAGAAGAACATACCACAGTTAGGAGTTGAAATCCTGTGCTTTGCAGATGTAGCACATGGATGCAACCAAAAATTTTTAATGGAGACTTATTTACTTTATGTATTGTACATGGTCCTGCCATAAGGGCATAGCAGTGGGGGACATTTTGTGGTGCCACAGATCGAAAGCTACTTTCGAACTGTACTTTTTCCCGATAGAGATTTCCCAAAATATTTATATTAATTAAGCCTGGAACCAAGCCATCCAGGCTCCTGGTGAATCATGACCATAAAACATTTGATTCTGTGTCAATTTTTTTTTGAATATCTAATAATATGATATACTATATATTTGATAAATACCCCTTTGTTTTGTGGTTTTCAAATATTGTTTTACACAGAATCAAACGTTTATGATTCACCAGGAGCCTGGATGGCTTGGTTCCAGGCTTAAATGAATGAATATAAATATTTTGGGAAATCTCTATGGCAAAAATTAATGGGCTTTTGATCTGTGGCCCCACAAAATGGCTGCCACTGTTATCCCCTATATGCTGAAAGGATGGTTTCAATGCTCTGGATAGCCAAAGCTACACCCCAGATGGGACTCGAACCCACAATCCCTGGCTTAGGAGGCCAGTGCCTTATCCATTAGGCCACTGGGGCTGGTACAGGGAAAGGAGGGGCTGTATTTTTATAAGCAAAGTACAGTGTGTGACATTTGATTCCCTCTGGTGTCAAATTCCCTTTTCATGCACATATGCCCCCCTTTTCTGTACCATATAATCACTTCTCATTCATAATGTTATTATGGGTCTATAGAGTATGATGAACAGGAACTGGGGCTTTTAGACAACAGCAAAACAAAATGGACATTGTAATATATTTATTTAACAAGACAAAGAGTCTAAATGCCCCTCTTGTAGCCCATAGAAGCCTAGCCAAGGTTCACATGCTCATGGAACCACTTGTTCCTGGTTTGCGAATTTTTTGCATTTACAACTGCTACATCTACATAAACGTTCAGATTTCAAATATAAAGTGCTGACCCCCAAGCCACGGATGCACCGGTCTAAGTACCTGTATCTTCCGTATTGATCAATAAAAAGCTTTTTAATCCGATCGCCGGCAATTTTCTCCGAATTCTCTCCAATGCTTTCAACTACGCGACCCTATCGGTTGGGAGGTGTATTGCACATGACTGTCATGGTATGACAGTCATGTTTCAGGGCTACTAGAAGCCATGCTGCTCCTCATACCCAACCAGGCCAAAGTAGTTTGAGCCAACTGACACTGCCATCCTTAGAGCCCCCCATTTTCAGTAGCAGGTCTGAGAGTTAAAAAAAATTAACAATCCATGGTCACACTTTGGCCTGAGGGTGGAGCTAGAGGAATGGCCATGGGGTCACCATAATCAGAAGACACTGCCATCCTCAATAACATATCTTAACTTTAAGTATCTACACATTGTAGCTGTTGCCGTTATTCAGAGTGACTTCCATCTTTACATATAGCCAACAGTATGTGTACGTGTTTGAGTCAAATCCACAGCACCCAGACAAAAGACATGACAAAGATTCCTTTCTACTTCCTAATTTCTCTCCTTTTTAGAGGTAAAATATACACTCTACAAACCTATACACAACTGATTGTGTAGATTGTGTAGTTAGCCTACATCGTCCTTGCATACAACCTACTGCATGTGAACAGAATGAAAACATCCACCTAAACTCTCTTCTTTCTCTCCACCCTCCCTCCCTTTCTTCCAGCCTTCCTCCTCCAGTCCTACCTGGTTGCTGTCCACCTTGTATCCGTATTTCAGTGCGAAGATTCGTCCAAGAGAGATGGCCATGCCGTAGCCGACCACGGCGATAGCGAAGGCATCACCAATCACCTGACCAAACAGAGGGACTGCTGGGAAGACAGGTGGCTGGAGACTGGAGGAAGGTGGGGAACATATGATGATTGATTCATTATGATTAGACAAGCAGACAACTGCAAGTTTGTCAGTAATAATCCGAAAGTTGGAGCCCTATGGAATTTATGGAATGCATGTGCAAATAAAAACCAACGTATTACTTCCTAAGGTTAATATGAGCATCAAAACAATATTTTAAAGATGTTTTATTTGCACATGAAATTAATTTTAGTTATAGAGGTCAATTATAATGTATTAAGGCATATTTGGCTAATAAGCCAGGGTTCCTTTTAAAACCGGGGAAGCATCTGTGTCATTTTAGACTTTTGCGTTTGCGTTGGCTATTAAAAAATAGCAGATATACAAGCTCATTATACATCTGCTATATTTGAACATTTCTGAAAAATCTTTAAAGTGTTTGAAAAATCTTGAATAACGAAAAAAGTTTGAGAACTACTGATTTAGAAGGCATTTTGTAAAATCGGCCTCAGGTCTTAATGGGTTAAATCCTTCCACTGTGTGTGTGTGTGTGTGTGTGTGTGTGTGTGTGTGTGTGTGTGTGTGTGTGTGTGTGTGTGTGTGTGTGTGTGTGTGTGTGTGTGTGTGTGTGTGTGTGTGTGTGTGTGTGTGTGTGTGTGTGTGTGTGTGTGTGTGTGTGTGTGTGTGTGTGTGTTTTAGGGTCTCACCCTGATGGAATCTCCCCCACCACATCAATTCCATACTTAACATTCAGGTTGACCTGCCAGGAGATTACTGTGCCAATGATGATCTAGAGACAGAGAGAGAGAGAAAGAGAGAGAGAGGGGAGACAGGGAGAGAGAGATAGAGGGGACACACACACACACAAAGAGAGATACAGAGTAAGTGCGGGTAAAGTTTATCAGAGTTTATTAGAATTTATAATGACCTTGATGTATGACTTTAATAAAATTATAAATGTGTTTGTGCATGCATCGATACATGTACTATGTGTGTGAGACCAAGCATGTGTGTGCATAATGCAGTGTGTGTGTATGTGATGTGCACTTACAGCCAGCAGCTCTACAGGAATAGGCACAGGTAGTTTTTTACCCAGGTAGATGTTGAGCTCCTTTACAAGGATGAGACCCACTATAGAAACAATGCTGACCACCAGAGTACCAATGTTAGTCTCTGGTAGTAGATAACACACCTCCAACACGGTCTGAAGACACACACGCTCACACACACACACACACACACACACACACACACACACACACACACACACACACACACACACACACACACACACACACACACACACACACACACACACACACACACACACACACACACACACACACACACACACACACACACACACACACACACACACACACACACACACACACACACACACACACACACAATAAGGGAGAGAGAGAGCAATGGAGAGTCAGTGATGAATGTGATAAAGTGACTGTGTGATTATAAACATTTACAGAAACAAACAGCAACTAAAGATTAATTGATTCAGGTAAAAGATGGTCAAATAAAAGCCATGAGAAAACTCTTTGCAGCACTATTCACCTTCCATTAGAGGGTGGTATTTTTGCAGTGTGCATTAACCCTAGAACACTAACCAGGGGTGAATTTCACCCAAACAATTGTAATTATGTGATTTTCATAATGTTGCTGATGTGGGGGGGTCCTTGGGTACCTTCAGGATGCTCACTGATGTCATAGAAGGTAGGTTTGTTTCCCTGCCCCCATCCCTGTTTTTTTCTACAGGGTGGTCTTCGGGTGAATTTCACCCATGGTTAGTGTTAGAGGGTAAAACAAAAATCCCATACTCCCACAATGGTCAGCTGATGCAATTAGACTGTATCTTCACTGGACAATGCTCACATGTCCCAAGAATGGGTGGAAAAGTTCCCAGCTCCATTATTATTTTTAAAGATACCCACATTTTTCACAGATTTTGCTGCTTTTTTTATAGAGTTCCCCCATGATATATTTTTCAAAATTTCATGTTGAAATATTAAAGAGGAGTACCTCAATTTGTCACGTATTGTTGTACTTTAATATATTTGAGAAATCGTTTTTATGGAATTTATTATATCGGGTAAAATATACCCATGGTTAGTGTTAGTGTGGCTATTTTCATTTTAGTGTTGTAGGGTTAAGGGTGTCTGACTGTGAAAGCTGAGTGAATTAGCCTGTTTTACATACAGTATGCATACTGTATACACTGTACATTTTGTATTTCAGCTCTGTATGCATGTAAACGTATATGGCTACATGCACATGCATGCTTGTTCAGTGTTAGATAATGTGTCTTACATTTTGCATTGTGCATTGTTTAGTAGGCTACACAGTACAATCCTCAGTGTTAAAGGTGATATACATTACATTACAGTCATTTAGCAGACGCTTTTATCCAAAGCGACTTACAATAAGTGCATTCAACATAGGTAGGGAACGAAAACTACTAATCACCAGAAGTCTTAAGTGCATTGTCTGCAAAAACAAGCAACCAAGAGTATACCTAGCGCTAAGGTAAAAGTGCAATATATCAGCTACCTATTTCCTTAAACAGATGAGACAAAATAGCTAAATCAAATGAGCAAGAGCTAAAACAAATAAGTGTATCGACTAAACAAGATCCAATAAAACAATACAATACAATACGTGCTATAGACAACATTAAGCCACTAGATGTCTCACTAATAAATAACACCTCATGCAGTTTGCATTGTCTCTTAAAGGGGAAGACCACCCATTTTCAATATTTAACTATGTCATTAATATAGCATAAAGGAGTTGTGTGGAAATAAGAAAAATTTTAAATGTTAAAAATGTTAAATGTTAAACCCAAATTGATTTTGGGTTTAACATTGCAAATTACACCATGATGAGTCATCACGGTGTAATTTGCAATGTTAAACCCAAAATCAATCCTCCAGTTCAACGCAACACAGAAAGGGGGGAACTTTTTTCTTATTTCCACACAACTCCTTTATGCTATATTAATGACATAGTTAAATATTGAAAATGGGTGGTCTTCCCCTTTAAGGGAAGAAAAGGACATAATCATTTTATACAGGGAAAGTAATAACTTTATTTAGCACCTTTTTAAAAGCTCTGTGAATGTACTATTTTATTTTTGGTCTACCTTAAAATGTTATCAATATTACCTTTAATTTATTCATTTGTAACTCTCAGAGTTAAGACGGAATATTGTACAGTGAATGTGTGCATTTGGGTGTGTGTTTGTGTGAGTGTGTTCGTCTTACATATATGAGTGAGAATGGTCCATTGTATCTGGCGGGGCTGATACCGAAGGTGTATTTGAGCTGGGAGACGATGACATGCATAGCAGCACCTGTGGTGTAACCTCGGACCAGAGGTTCAGAGAGATAGGTCACCACGAAACCAAAATGCACCAAGCCCAGCACGATCTATAGGAAGACCATAGATAGACGTGGAGATATGCCTTCAGTAATGATCTCTACACATGTGGGTTCAAATCCCATCCTTGTTGATGATTACATATATATTTAACCGAGGTACACTGCAAGACATCTTAAAGGGGCCACACCATGAATTTCATTTTTTTTTGGGGGGGGGGTATTTTTTGGGCTCCCCAGTGTCTCTTGTACCCCAAAAAAAAAATGTTTTAACATTCAGTCATTCATTCTCATTTCAGAGATTTTCAGAATGGGCGTGTCTGAACAGGCCATTTCAGAATGGCAAGGCAAGTGACATCACTTGCCTTGCCATTGCATTGATGATGGCCAGACAGAATTGCTCAGTAGCCCCCCCCTGCCCAAAAGGACGTTTTGGTATTGCAGCTGAAAAAGCTTGGAATGACAGACAGTCAGATTGTGAGGAAAAATATCTGGATGTTTTTTAGGCTTACAACCTGTTTAAAACGTATTAGGGGGCAATATTTATATATAATATATATTTTTTAAATTCATGGTGTGGCCCTTTAATATGGGTTTTAAAGATAATTTCAGGATTCAGGAGCTGTACTTCAGTGGTATAATTGGGTGACACTGTTCTACAGTATTATATAGCAGCTGGAGAAGAAAGATCCCATCCTTGCCAACGTCATATATCAACTGTGGAGCAAATAAGCCATCCTAAATTGAGCAGTATTTCAGGGTTTGGGAATTGTACCGTAATAGCAGGGTGGCACTGCTGGAAGAACAAAATCACAAACATGGTCATTAAGGCGATAGACTAGCCTACTCATCCATTGTGCTTTCCATGTGTCGGTTCGAATCCCATCCTCGTGGATCGGCCATGCAACGTTGGTGTGAGGGCCACGTAGCGGCCGAACTCTAGCTGTGAGGTTTCAGCCCCATCCAACCTCCATTCACTTCCATAAGTTCCATAACTTCACTTACAGTATATAACTAGAAAAAGTGCTCCTGTACAGGTCTCCGCCAGGCCAGGTAGGTTATTGTGGGCCAGCAATGTTTGGAATCCAGAGTTATAGGCCAAAACGTGAATCGCCCTGTTATAGCGCCACCATGAGGCCAATTTGAAACATGCAGGGCATTTCTTCCTTGGCCTAGTGGGAATGTGCGTGCAAAGTTTCATGCCAATAAAACGCTGCGTTCATGATTTGAGGTATTTTGTTCAAAACGAGCCACTCCTGCAAACTTTAGATGCCAATCTTAGCCAATCAGGATGGAATATGAAAAATTGGACAGATCCATCTTGATCACATAACTATAGAGATAATGTGTACCGATGTGCGTGATGTTTGGACAAAATCTGTAGGAGTAATATAAAAGAAAATGTTTTGCAAAAATCTGCCTCCTGGTGGCGCTATAAAAGGCTGACGTGAAAAATGCAGGGCAGAGATTTTGCGTGCAAAGTTTCACACCGATCGGTCCAGTTAAAAACGTGAATCGGCCTGCCGATTTGAAAAATGTAGGGTGGCATTTCAAACTTGGCCTCGTGCAAAGTTTCACGGCAATTGGACTGGCCCCTCCTGCAAACTTTGGACGCCAGTCTTACCCAATCAGGATAGAATATGAACTGTACTGTAGGAGTTATATAAAGAAATGAGTTTTGCAGGCCGATGTGAAAAATTTGGGCAACTAGTTCTGCTTTGGCCTCCAGGGAGTGTGGGTGCACAGTTTCACGCCGGACAGGGGCGGAGACAATTAAAGTTATTTAATTTCAACAAATATGAAGAGCAGAAAAAGGGAGTCCCGCACACTGTCTTCACTTACAAAAATGTATTAATAGGGATACAACGTTTCGGTCACTCGGACCTTCATCAGGCATGAAGAAGGTCCGAGTGACCGAAACGTTGTATCCCTATTAATAAATAAATAAATATTTTTTTTAAAGTGAAGACAGTGTGCGGGACTCCCTTTTTCTGCTCTTCAAGTTCATTACTCCGACGCACCTGTCCGTCTCCATAGGTGTGCAAAAGGACTTTTTCTTATTTTTTCAACAAATATAAAACATTATGTTAACATGTGGGTACTTTCTTGGCCTACTGGTGGTGTGCACAAGACATTTGGTAATGATCGCTCCAGCGGTTTGCGAGACTAGCCCTGGACTTACAGACAGACGGCTAGCTTCCTACAGAACCACGACATAAAAATGCTTAAAGTTATATGAAAGTATTAAAGCAAAAGTATGAAAACAAGATCTCTGTTCTACACAATGTGTTTTGGTTCCCAACTGCTTTTACATTGTGACCTAAACAGTGCACTGACCATGAAGTCAATATATATTTAGGAACCGATCAGAACATCTCATGATCCACTTTTGGTCAACAACAATTTGTTTCAAACAGCAGTATTTCTACTCCAAATTGAGCATATTTACCTGGAATAATCCAGATAGAAATGTGACTGCTGCAGCCACACGGACCCTCTCGTCATCCCGCGCTATCACGTCAACTATACTGGAGTTGGATGCATTGTCCCATATCATGAAGTCAGAGTCTGGAGCCATCCGTTCAGTTACTGCTCCTATCATCACACTCATCACAGCATAAGTACCTATGGACAGACGGACAGACGGACAGACGGACAGACGGACAGACAGACGGACAGACAGACGGACAGACGGACAGATATTGAGACATACAGAAGGATAGAAATGGTGATAGACAAAAATAGAAATAGTTATTGAGACAGAAATATAAACAGACAGACACACAGATATTGTAATGTACAGCAACGCCCCATCCCTAACATGCATGTCTTTTTGGTGTGGGAGGATACCTGAGCACCCGGGGCAAACCCACATGAACAGATAACCTGGAAAAATGTATCCTGCAAATGCTCAAAATACGACAGACTTTAAGTATAATTAAAGTGTTTATTACAAAATAGAAAAGGTGAGAGGAGGAAACATGAGTAAAAGGATGCACCCCATGGAGGGATCTGGCTAAGAGAAGATCAGAAGACAGAATGATCCAAGACAGTCAGTCACTAAGCTTAAAGGCATACAGTAACTGTTTGTCTAATTGCCCCAATGCACTCAGTTGTCAGGATTAGGTTGAGCCAAGTTATCTAAAAAAACATCAATCACGAGAGAGGAGTAAAGGAGAGCTCAAACCCCCCTTCTCTCGGGCCCTTGACCCTAAGTACAAAGTGGGCTTATTAAAGTGAATCTATCCTAGAAAAACATTACCTCACATAATGAGGAAACCACAGGTCAGTTTACCCTAAGCATTTTCAAAACATCATTATAAAACATATCAGTACATACCGACTGAGATGTGTTTGGAGGTACCAAAGATGAAGTAGATGAGGACAGGGTAGAAAGACGAGTACAGACCAAAGACTGGAGGAACGGACGCTAGGAGGGCATACGCCATACCTGGAAGGACACAGCCAACAAGTTTAACAAACTGTAGCAGATCATAGGTCAAAGTTCAGTTCGTTACAATTGGTTACAGCAGAAATCCTTAATGGTGGAGAGCCGACAGGTTGCAGGCAGCTTTTGTGTTTGTAGTTATTACTTCCTCCTTATATTGTTGAAGGTGTCAATGCAATTGCCTGGTGTAGAGGTTTGTTGGAAACTGCACCCTGTTGACCCTCCAAAGTCAGCCCATGGACCCCTGGAATCTAACAACTGCAACTGTTTTAACCATGCTACGTTGTCATCGTGTTCAGGGAGGGGTGTCAAAATGGCCCTTATAGGAGCCAAAAGGCTCAGTAAAAAAAAAATCATTGTCAGTGTGTTCATGTCTCTAAAACATGGCTAAAATACGTAATTGTATCAAGGGGTATCACGCATAAGCATGTGTGCAGGCATGCAACTGAAACAAAGTGGATGTAAAATGCATTTCTCATGCTAGCTAATATGCCAATGTTATTAAGAAACATCTGAATGAAGATCTTGAAGACCCAATGGTCGATAACAACGACCCATCATTATTAGCACAGGTGTAGTGGTTGCTGACCTCAAGTCAGGTAAAGCTTGAACCAGCGCTTACTAACCCTGTGGCAGCTGCATAATCCCCACGCTGAGTCCAGAGATGAGGTCTCCGACGGCGTTGTCTCTGATGGAGTAACGAGGCAGCCAGGAGAGGACAGGAACACTGCCCAGAACACAGCTCTTCATCCTGGGGCCTGAACATCTAACACACACATGTAAGAGGGAGAAAGAGAGGAGAGAGAGGGTTAGAGCACTGACTGCACCTATAATATAGGTGACATATTATGTCACTACCCCCATCCTATGTGCATTGGTATACACATACACCTAAAACAAATACAATTTCACTGAATGATACTCTGACCTTCTTGCATTTATGGCGTCTTGCCGATAAACTGTAGATTTTTAAAGGATTTTAACATTTATATCGTTTATATATTTTCCCACAAAGACCTATGGTCAAAGACTTTTTACATATGGTGTACTTTTACTGTCATGCAATCAGTTGGCTTCTCTATTTCCAACATTGAAATGATTGATACTGGTGTCTCTGACCACCTTATGACTGTTTTTGACTCCATATTGTGTTGTCCTCCTCCGACTCTCTCCCAGGACCACTTCCTCTTCCCACCTAACGCTATAACAGCCTCACATTTCTCTAACTATTCATGCTCGCTCACTGACCTCAGATGTTCTTACCTCCTGCACTGACAATAGATCCCTTACCTGACAACATCCCATTGATAGCAGCCAACATAAGGCCGGCTAAAAAAGAACCACGAAAAGAAGCCACGGCACTCACGTGTGTGAACATACAATCCATCAAACTTTCATCTGCAGTTTTCCTCCCAGTGCAGAGAAAGCTTAGGATATTAACTTTGATC
Organism: Gymnoscopelus braueri; assembly: GCF_963280865.1. Lineage (NCBI taxonomy): Eukaryota > Metazoa > Chordata > Actinopteri > Myctophiformes > Myctophidae > Gymnoscopelus > Gymnoscopelus braueri. The sequence goes on from NC_137614.1 coordinate 21,519,755, forward strand.
TCACCCTTTTGAAATATATGCTCCTTGGTTTCGGTTGTGTGTAAGTGATAATAGCGATTCCCAAACCAATTGTCCTCAAAACCCCGCCGTCAGTCGCTGCTTCAGAGCAAACCAAAATAGCAGATTTAAACAAACCAGAAATATGCCCTTCATAAAAAATGGGTCAAGTAAAATAAATAGATAGAACTGGCCCATATTAGTACGACAACCGGCTGGCATTGTAAACAGACTAGTCAAGCCTGCCAGAGTCCCATCCTAGGCACTCCAAAGTGCATCCAATACAGTCACTCAACAACGTTATAAATTCAGCAAGAATATGTGTCACAAAGTAGCAATACTTAGAAACAATATGAACAAGATGCAATATGTAGAATCAATGGACATAACCTTACAACAAAGTTATGAGTAAAACAGAAGTGACTATGTACCATCAGAGCGATATGCAGGCCGGCAAAAAAATAACCACTCATAAGATGCAATGGAAAAGAAGCCACGGCACTCACGTGTGTGAAAATACAATCCATCACACTTTCAGCTGCAGTTTTCCTCCCAGTGCAGAGAAAGCTTAAGATAATAACTGTGATCTCTCCCTTTTGAAATATATGCTCCTTGGTTTCGGTTGCATGTAAGCGATTCCCAAACCAATTGTACTCAAACCCCGCCGTCAGTCGCTGGTTCAGAGCAAACCAAAACAGCAGATTTAAACAAACCAGAAATATGCCCTTCATAAAAAATCGGTCAAGTAAAATAAATAGATAAAACTGGCCCATATTAGTACGACAACCGGCTGTCATTGTAAACAGACTAGTCAAGCCTGTCAGAGCCCCATCCTAGGCACTCCAAAGTGCAAGTACATCCAATACAGTCACTCAACAACGTTATAAATTCAGCAAGAATATGTGTCACAAAGTAGTAATACGTAGAAACAATATGAACAAGAAGCAATATGTATCAATGGACATAATCTTACAACAAAGTTATGAGTAAAACAGAGGTGACTATGTACCATTATCTCTAGCGATATCAAAGTATAACAATAGTTACAGTAGATACAACCTGGTAGCAATCTCATATTCTACTGTATTTGGAGTGTGTAACTGAAGTTACAGTATGTAATACTAGAGGAGACTAAAAGAGCAATAGCATTTAGGACACATGGAGGGGAGGTCTCGAAATGATACAGAAACAATCAACTCAATTAGATGTTTTTATACATTTTGAAACATGGAAAACATTTTATTCTGTATGGAAGCATACTTTCCCACCCTGTCCAGAGCATACAGAGGACATTACCTTATGGATTCTTTGACTTTGTCCGCCAGAGATGGCTTGTTCTCAGACTTCTCTGCTATCTTCTCCACGGCGTCTTCATCCAGGACATCTCTGTGGACGCTGTAGCCCACTCTTCTCCTCTCTGTCATGGCTACCGACATGGGGGGAACTCTGAGGTGCAGGCAGAGGACAGACAACACATGGTACACATCGTATGGTACATGCTTTTGGTCATTTTAGCAATATTTGTGTGTATATACTATAAATACAGTGTATGCATTCATTCATTTAAAGATACATTTTGACGTTGAAAATGTTTGATGTAAGTTGTCTGCATGCAGTTGATTTGGGTTTTTTGGAAGTAAACATCAGATTTTAATACCAGTGTTGATAGGTGAGTGGTGATAAATAATGTAACAAATATGAACACAATATTTTTGACCAACTACCTCAATATCGATATTGTGACGATAATATCGTATTATGATACAATATAAATTTTAGGACTCTAGGAAAAGTCTACATTTTTGCCATAACACGATATTACGATATGCAAAATCACAGGCAATATCTAGTCTCACAATATCGATATAATATTGATATATTGCCCAGCCATATTTCAAATGCATGTTTTGTCATACTGAGTGAGAGACAAAAATCCAATTACCTCTTCCTGGCGTAAGTGTGTCAGCTGAATCCTCTATTGTCTGAAAGTACAGAGAGTCTTTTCCTTTCTATTCCTGTGTGGCTTTGGAGAGAAGCCCTGTGTCTACCAGAGTCAGACAAACAACTATATAAAACTCATTTACATTTTCACAAAGTAAAGCACACCTCACTCTACTTTTGCTTTGTATTGATTTCCGCAGAGGAAGAGCCCAAAAATTCTCTTTCCCGCTACAGTTCTGACAGTTTGGAATAATGGATAATAGAATAGATTAGATGTTCCCTCAGTTCAGTCTCGAAGGCCATACACAGCAAAGGTACACCCCCGCTCCCCTCGGCTGTATAGTTAATACTGTCTGTGTGTACTAATGGTCCTTGTGCTTCAAATTGAATCTGAGGCGGGGCTCTCCTTCAGGTCCAAGTTGTTCCAACTACTCAATTAATCTCAATTAAATGTACTCCTGCTCCTGCGTCCAGTTCTCAGGGCAAAATGCTCCTTGGGAGAAATCCGCAATAGTGAGGATCAAAAAAATGCAATTCAGTGTCCAAACTGGAAGTCCATTTTAAATCCTCTGATCCATGAAAAGGAAGTCCCCTGTGAATGCTGTCTGTCTTCTGCTCTGCTTCTCTGAAGTGTCCTTTATGAATGAGAGCGAGACAACTCCACGGTCCTAGTGGAGACCTTGAAGAGAAGTAGCTATAGGACCAGCTGTCATAAAGACAGGGGGGCAAAGTTCATATTAGTAGATTAGCTAGATAGTCACCCATTAGTTACAGACAGATTTAGTTTAAACAGTTAGGCTTCAGTAAGAAACCGAAAACCAGATCTACAAACATCAACATTAATTCGGATGGCACGCTCATTACAGAAAAGCTGGATGTGGCTAATCGCTTAAACAACTTCTTTACAACCATAGTCACCACACTGGTTAACATACTGGCCTCTCATTCTTGGTTTTATGGTGTAAAGCACATACAAGCATTCTAAAGTCTAGGTGTACTGTACGCAAAGATGATTTTAAACTCACCATGGTGACAACTGATGATGTGTTTAAAAAACTGAGCACCCTACAACAAAACAAGGCCACTCAATATCCCCTACAAATTTCTCAGAGACACAGCCGCCTTTATTGCTCTAATCATTGCCCACATAACAAACCTCCCCATCGGCCAGGGGCACGTCAAACAAGATTTCAAACTAGCGAGAGTGACCCCTCTGTATAACAAAGGAAGAAAATTAGACCCAGGCAACAACCATCTTGCTGGAAAAAAAACGAATGTACGAATTCCAATCTGGCTTCAGAACAGGTGGTGGAGGTGAACTGAACCCTGTCCTCCCCTCTCCCAGTGAGCTGTGGCGTTCCTCAAGGAAACATACTAGGGCCTTTACTGTTCCTAATATATGTTAACGACATAACATCAGCATGTGACTACAATTTGTTCTTGTTCGCGGATGACTCGGCACTCCTGGTCTCTCTCGGACGAGGACAAATTGCAGATTGAAAAAGCCCTTGGCTCTGAACTAGGTAAAATCTGCACATGAACAAACTATTACACCTGGGCAAAACTGAATCCATTCTTTTTGGGTCCATAATTAACCTCAGTAAGGCCAAAAACTTTACGTCAAAGTGGGTGACAATGTTATCACAAGGACAGAAGAAATTACCCACCTGGGTTGTATTTTAGAGAACAATCTTTCCAGTGAAAAAATGGAAACAAAAATAATCAAGAAAGTCAACCAAAGGACAAGATTTTTGGGCAGGATCTCCTCATTGGTCAGTAGGCATGCACTGAGGACACTAGCTGGAGCACTCAAGCAATGTCATTTTGACTATTTGCATGCACGTCATGGTACTCTATCACCACAAAGGCATTAAAAGCAAAACTTCACTCAATTTAAATCAAAACAAACTGATCAGGTTACTACTTAACCTCACACCTACAGTAGGACTCACCTATCCCCTGCTCATTATGCTAGGGTAGGGTGGGATGGCTCAGGGTAGAGGAAAGAGTACAGCAACTTGCAATGGGCCTGCATGGTCTTCAAGATACTCAAGGGACCAGTGCCCATGTACCTGTCAAACTACTTCAATAACGTGAGACACACACAGGCAAAACACCAGAGGGAGCTCCACTGATCTCGTTTAACCCAGATTTGGCACAACCATAGGGTTAAATTAGTTCTACTGTTATAACACCAAAATGACATACCCTACCAACAGACATCAATAAGTGTGACTCCCTACCCTCCTTCAAAAAGAGCACCTGTCTGTAATTTACAACTGGTCCTAGAAAAGCCCCCCCCCTTGCTAATACTGTTGAGGATTTCTTGTATGTTATTGTATGTCTTTAAATGTCTTGATGAATTGAATACATGGGACCACAATGGAAACAAGCCCTTAGGGCTTTTTGTGTTATACATTTAGCATCATTGTATAATCGTACCACTGCACAATTTGCAAACTGTTAAGTATTCAATCGATCAATTAATCAGTCACTACTGTTTAATTTGACTGAATCTTTATCTTTTGTTATTAGTGATGGGCACGGCAGAAGTGTTTCATGCCAATGCTGCTCATAGAAATTTGAATTTACACTTGGGTACATGTTACATAACATACTGAATGTTCTCTGACCCCAAAACCCAGACAGGTGCAGGAAGCCAGGCACCATTCCATGCATATACGTACATGCAATCAGCCAGCCAGCCACAGACAGGTAGACAGACCGGCAGGACAGAGAGCTAGACACATGGGAACAGACAAAGACGATGGATGGACAGACAGAGACAATCACAGAGACACTTTGAGATAGACAGGCTGGCAGATTGACAGAGAGACAGACAGGCAGCTGGCAGAAAGACAGACACATGCCTGCAGTAAAGAGAGACAGGTCCGTATCGAAGGAGTCTTAAGCAACCCTTATCTGTGGTTGATTAGATTGTTCAGCTCTGTGTCTTTCTTCTTACACCAGGGTCAAATAGATGGAAATGCTGAAGACCAAAACAGCTAGATAGGGATTAACTAATAACTTCTCTTAAAGGGTGTGTCTTGAGTTATACAGTACATGGACATGCATCGCGTCATGCACCGAAAATAGCAACGCTAAATAGCAATAGCTCACAACGCTTCACAGCATGATGACATGCTGTGAACTGGTAGATCTGCTATTTTCAGTGCACGACACGAGCGTGCAACTAAATATAAACCAGGCGTAGAAAAATTGCCCATTGTGCTGTGTCACAGTAATGACTGATGCTAGCTAGTATAACATTCCGGTCCGCGCAGCAGGTTAGGACAGAAGTAACTGTTAAAAGCCCTGCTTTTTGTTTAGGCAGGTTCTGCTTTATTTAGGTAGACAGAAAACGGAGGACAGAGGGGAAATGACCACAACAGTCTCCAGACAGAATCGAACCAGGGATCTGGTCAGCCACTGGCATGCCCATAAACACCTACTTTTAAATGCTGCACTTTTGTTCTACACTCAAGAAGATATTTTCTCTTTTCAGGTGCCTGAAGGTAACAGGAAATTGGCATGGTGAGTACTAGGTTATGTACTCATTGCATATGACTGTGTGTGGAATGAGAGATATGCAGTGTGTCCTTCTATTGATCACGGCTAGAAACCATCCTCTGCTAACACCGTTTTACAGTTTTATAGGTGGCAGTCAGGGTGAAGGTTAGATAGAGATTGTAAATATAAGACTGTAATAATCCTAGTTGCCCCTGTGCCCTCTCAGCCAGTTGAGGTCTAATTACAGCATGGACTCTGACAACTCCATTGCAAAAGCAAAAATGCAACAAAGAGAGGCACATGCAGTGCCTTGGTATAATGTCCTATCATAATTGCAAAGTTTTTTCATATCTAGCATTCTTCTAAAAGCTAAATATCCAACTACGCTAAACCACCCACTGCATTGCTTCTACTAGCTCTTTTAAACAGTAAAGAGCCTGCTTTTCCGGTTTCCTAGCAGTTCTCATTTATTTAGCTGAGTAACGGCAAAACTCCCAACCCCCCCCCCCCCCACACACACACACACACACACACACAAACGAGAAGATGGTAGAGGGTGGACTCTTATATGGCTCTGCAAGAACCCTTTTGTCATGTATGTAATGTCCTTCCGTTCAACTATAAACTATATAACTTTGAGGTCTTCCACATTATTCTGGGCTCTAGCAGGAGTGATGGTAATATAGTTTACATAGCAATATGGTGTCAAGGGAATTGATAATAATAAATCAACAAGAGAGCAGGTCACGGTGGACACATGCATGCATTTATTATGTCTCTGGTGGGGAACAGGGAGATCTTCTGGCAGGGACCAGATGGGTTTTCAATAATTCCAGATAACATATTACAGTATAAGGTGCTTGGTTTCTCTTCCCTAGGAGAGAACTACATTACCACTGCCCTGTGTGTCTGATGTAGCCATGGCTGGCCTGCAGCCATTTCTAAAACCGGTGGTCACTAACCTTGGTGTCAAATTGGACAGCGATTTTAAGTTTGACAAACAGATTAACTCTGTTGTTAAATCCAGCTTTTATCAGCTGAGGCTTTTAGCCAAAGTCAAGTCTGCTGTAACCCTTTCTGATTCTGAACGTCTTATCCATGCTTTTATCTCAACCCGACTCGACTACTGTAATGCAGTTTATGTTGGCGTTAGCCATGCCTGCTTGTCAAGACTACAGTTAGTCCAAAACGCGGCCGCTCGCCTCTTAACAGGGGCACGGAAGTATGATCACATCTCCCCGATTCTTGCCTTCTTACACTGGCTCCCTGTTCGTTACAGGATTCAGTTTAAGACTTTAATGTTTGTTTTTAAATCTTTAAATGGGTTGGCACCATTGTACATATCGGAGCTTCTACCTCCCAATAACTCTACAAGGGTCTTGAGGTCTACTGACCAGTCACCTCTTAAGGTCCCAGCAACAAAGCTGAAGACCCGGGGGGATAGATCATTTTCCGCCGCAGCGCCCAAACTGTGGAATGAGCTTCCACCCCATGTTAGTGTCTCAATCCCTGCCTGTGTTTAAATCACGTTTGAAAACTCACTTGTACTCCTTGGCGTTAAAAAATTCAGACTGAGAGTTGCTGTTCCACCAGGGATTGTGTCTATATGTTGTCCTGTATACTGTGTATTATTTTGCTCTTGTATATTTTAGTATATTTTGTTACTGTGTGTACAGCACTTTGGTTCAACACTGTTGTTTTAGATGTGCTCTATAAATAAAGTGGATTGGATTTGATTGTGTCTGATGTACTTCTCCCATGAAACTTTTAAATGCCTGATTTATACTACAATGTGTATAGCGTGCCGAAAATACCTGATCTACAAGCTCACCGCAACGTAAAGTATGCTGTGTGTACAGAGAGAGAGAAAGAGAGATTTATTTACAAGAAACAAAAATTAATAGCGTCCTGTATCGTGCATGGTATAGCGTAATTTCTAATATTGCGTGTTTTCCGACAGACATCAGAGATGCCTATAGAATAGAACAGAAATAGGCCTATAGCTACTTTATTGATCCCAAAGGGAAATGACATACCCTCATCGAGAAAAACTAAGTAACAAGTATATGACTCGAAAACTTTGCTCCTCAGAGCACAGGTCTCCGCCAAGCCAGGTAGTAGAAGTCAATCTTAGACAATCAGGATGAAATATGAAAAATCAGACAGGTCCCTCTTGATGACATGACTATAGAGATAATGTGTACCGATTTGCGTGATGTTTGGACACAATCTGTTGGAGTAATAGCAAAACATTTGTTTAGAAAAAATTGGCCTAGTGGGAATGTGCTTGCAAAGTTTCACAGCAATCGGACGTTCATGATTTGAGGCATTTTGTTCAAAACGAGCCACTCCAGCAAACTTTGGAAGCCAATCTTAGCCAATCACGATAGAATATGAAAGATCGGACAGATCCGTCTTGATCACATGACTATAGAGATAATGTGTAGTGATTTGCGTGATGTTTGGGCAAAATCTGTGTAATGTAAAAAAAATATAGGGCAGAGGTTTTTCCTTTGCCTCTAGGGAGTGTGCGTGCAAAATTTCACTTCGATCGGGCCAGTGGTGCCGGAGGTTAGCTGTACACAGACGGACACGCAGACGGACACACGGATGCACGGAAAGACAGACAGGGGCGAAAACATAGTCTCGGCTATGCCTTCGGTCTGGTGGAGACAATAAAAAGACAAAGAATAAAAACAGAATAAAAACTATAAAAAGTATATTGCACATCTATATATTGCGTCTGTATATCACATCCTGGTGAAACATCTTGCACTGCGTGACTCCCTGTCACCGATCAGTCATATAGTCTGGAAACCACAACGATTTAAGACAGCTGATTTCGAGAAAGTTGTGTAGTGTAAACTGCAAATCGATATTACGACTATCTTCCGAATGTGGAAGTTATCCAGTGTGTAAGTACCTTAAACTTCTTCCATTTCTCCGCCTGTTACTTCCCGGCTCTCGCCCCCTATTCCCAATCCTTGGGATAATATCCTTCAGTGGAAAGTAATGCTGTCCCTCGAAAAAGAGTAATTCCCCCTGACTGAGTCAGCTGCGGTGGTACAACTACATACTGGACTTATTATTACAGCATGCTATGGAGAACATAAGAACAACACAGTTTGTGTCTAGGACTCTAGGCCTTTATTACAATGCTACTCAATAGATTTTATATCACAGCTGACTGCTAATAACAGCAGAAGTCTATGGAATGGCCTACGTATCGTTAGGCTATTGACTCTGTTTTTCCCCCACGGGATAATCTATCCCTCATACCCAGACGAGTTGAACCAGTTTTTCCCAACTCATTTGACATTCAGAATGCAAAGGCAAACATACAGTAGATACACTAGGGATAAACGTAATTTATGGGACACGCATATTCACACCCATGTTGACTGGATGTTAATGGATGTCTGTGTAAATATACAAGACATCTACCTAGAATCCTGAGCTTTCACATGTAAATGGCCTGTCTTTTCACAGACTGCACGTGATGGGGTGGTTGTGTGTGTGTGTGTGTGTGTGTGTGTGTGTGTGTGTGTGTGTGTGTGTGTGTGTGTGTATTAGGGGTGTGCCGATACACTAATTTCACGAAACGATACGATACGATATTGGGCTCACAACTTCGATACGATTTCGATACGATGCGATACGCACTTTTTTATTATGAAAATATATGGGGGAGAAAAAAAGCAAATGCAAATTCTGTTTTTGCATTATGCAAACTTGTAGCTTTTCAGCTACAATAGCCGTTTTGAATCCAAATAGGGCAATAGTGTGACACCTGACCCGAAAAAAACAACATGTTGTCACCCTTTTCACCTCGGGGCTGTTTTTTTGTGTGTTTTTTTTACGATATTTTTTCCCCCCAAAACGATACATATCGTCACGAAAACGTATCGCGATATATCGCGGGACGATATATCGGCACACCCCTAGTGTGTGTGTGTGTTAGGGCATTCACGAATAGTGATTTTTAGCATTCGAATTATTCGACCTATAAGTATTCGAATATTCGATTAATCGATTTGATTATAAAAAATAAAATAATAAAAAGATTTTAAAAAGTTTTTTTTTTTTTTTTTTTTTTATGGCATTGATGACTCGACTCAAGGAATGCGAGTTGACGTCACACCAGAGCTCACAGCTGTGTGTCTGCTGTAGAAAAGCCAATAAAAAGAAATAAAAACGAATATTCGACTATTCGGTGAATGCCCTAGTGTGAGTGTGTGTGTGTGTGTGTGTGTGTGTGTGTGTGTGTGTGTGTGTGTGTGTGTGTGTGTGTGTTGTGTCATGCCCTGCTCACACTACAAGGTAATTGGCAATATTTGGGGTCGGAAACGTCACTCCTTAGATTGGGCATATCGAGCAAGATTATCCTCTAATATGAGGGGTTCAAAGATCCAATCTTAAACCTCCATTATGTTCACAGACGGTCTGTGCCATTTATCTGGATGATCACTACTGTCCAATTGAGACGACAAGGCGATGAGAGGACTTTTGACATGACGAGCAACCTGACCTCAATCTGTTATGTGCATTGGCCAGCTGAAACGTGTCAATATACAACACTTTATTTTACTTTACTTTATTTGTTTATTTACGGGACAGTGCACATTAATGAACATTTCAATCAATACACATGATAGCATGTAAATATGGCGGATTTAGCTAGAAGCTAATTTCCATCCGTAGTCCCACATAAAATACACCACATGTATCATGTCTATATAATTATTATAATATATTTTTATGTGTCACAAAGGGAGTATGTGAGCAAATAGGAATCTGAGATATTTTGAATTCATCGGTTATATATGATCCATATATCGATGCTGTCGGGTGGAAACCTTGTATGTCCAAACCGTAACTTTTCCGGAACATTGAACACATTCTATCACCTCAACTACCTCACAAGGTGTGGCAGGGTGAGGCAGGCTCACGTATTTTCCACTGGCACAACAACCACACCTAGATGATGCTACGACTTACAGACTTACAGTGGCATTGTAATTTACATTCCACAGACACACCTGCCATTCTGTCATTTAAGCACAGGATAACACAGGTCAGACTGAAACTATGAAATGAGTCTAAAAATATAGCCTATTACACTTCAATTTACCTAACTACTAATACAAGAAATATAAGTTGTTTGTAAAGGGCACTGCACTAGTCAACGCATAAAAAAAACAGTCTAGATCATTCCAACACATCTCTGAAAATACTCTAAGTTCTTGCCTCTTGTTGACTTTGCATTCAGACAAAGTAGCAGTCATGTTTTGGGGTCAACATTCATTCACTCATGTCTGGGTTGGTTTCCTGAGAAGACAAGACAACAAGTGGACAACATTTTTATCTTTAATTAATTCAATTAGAGTCTTGACTAAGCATTTTACATTTCCATTGGGTATATTTGTATAGCACATTTTGTTTTATATTAACATTAATAGAATTTAAAATGTACTATGTACGTTACTGAGCAATTTAAAATGTAATGTACCTCCAAAGTGCATGGCAGAGTGTGAAGGCAATGCTGGACCGCATGGTGGACGGAGGGAAAAAGACGGAACCTCGGCAGTGTATTGGGTATACAACCTTGAAACTGTAACTGGGACAAAACTGTCTCTGTTGGGAAATACCACATAATTCAAACTTCAGATTCAACATTTTATCTAATTTACATTATACCTCTTTTACAACATCAATAAAATAAGCTTTATTAAAGTCCATAACATGACACTTTTTAAATGTCTGACTTTTCTCTTTCTTTTCTCTTTCTTCGGACTGAGCCCCTGGCCAGTGTAATAACTGGATGTGGGTCGCACTACAAATCTCGAACCTATGAACCTTAACTGATAATCTTATCTTAAGTCTAAGTCTTAAAGGTGTTGGTAGGGATATGTGTTGATAGGGATTTAGGGCTTGCACGTTGACAGGATATACTGTATGAGTGCTGATGGCGGTGGGATCAAACCTGTGACTTTTCAGTCACTCCACAGTCTCTCTAAACATCAGTCTCTCTAAGTAGGAGGCCATGCATTTTGTCATTAGACTGAAACTCCTACACGCAATATGCACATATATTTCTAAACCCTACTTTGACAACACCAATCACCTTTGGAAACATGCCAAGAATTGTATCCTGCCAACCATAACATTAATCAGTTATTCTATATTATTTCACATGCTTCCTTGAATATGAAAGAAAATAACTCAGTACAGATAGTTCCTTCTGCTGTAATCAAACAGCGAATAGCTAATTAATGAAAAAATGTAAACAAGCAACATGACTACAGCTATGATATACAGTATGTCTCCAGTGTGATGTGTGACACTTTGTTTTGTATCATTCTCTGTCTCTGGGGGTTACTAGAGTGTTATTATTGTGTTACTATTGTGTCACTATAGAGTTACTGTGGTGTTATTGTACCAATGTGAAGTTCAGTGGGAAAGAACTGTCATGGAGAGTTACCGCATGGGAAAAAGAAGCATGAACTGACCTTTGACACGTACCGTATGCGCGCGCACACACACACACACACACACACACACACACACACACACACACACACACACACACACACACACACACACACACACACACACACACACACACACACACACACACACACACACACACACACACACACACACACACACACACACACACACACACACACACAACGATAGAGAGAGACTGTGGGTGAGAGAGAGACATGTTGTTATTTGGAGTCATGCGAAACTAACCTGGGCAGGCTGCCAAAAACATGCCGACACCCTGGACCTCTAATTCTTCCACAACCTAAAAGTTAAATACATGAAGCACCCACGTGACACACACACACACACACACACACACACACACACACACACACACACACACACACACACACACACACACACACACACACACACACACACACACACACACACACACACACACACACACGCACACGCACACGCACACACACAATAAATATGATGGAGAATTTCTTCCTTCTTTTCATTAAACAATTGATAACACATGTTGACTCTCTGCATGTGTTCAACAGAGGCCGTGCTTTCATGTTTTGTCATTAGCGTCATAAAGGGGAAGAGTGGACGACAAGTCTAGACAGTACAAATGAGCAACGCCTCTATTACATCTGTTAATAAAAGACTGGGAGATTTATGTGTGTTTCAGTGTTGAGTGACGGAACATGTACTGTATGTGTGGTTGTCTGAGTTCACATTTGGCAGTGTAAGCCAAGGAATCTTGCAAACTACTCAACTCCGTGTGTTTGTGTGAATGTGTGTGTATGCATTTGTGAGAAATATGGCAGCATCATATTGTCAGTACCCAAGTTTAGCATTATATGAGGTATTACATAATAAACAATTTTACAGGTTAATAGACAGTTTTTCCAGACAAAGAGAAGGAGAGAGAGGGCCATTGTCAGGACAGTCAATCTCAGAGGAAATATCAGTAGAAAGTTCATTTTCTGAGAATAAAAAGGCTGAGGAAGGCTGAGGCTAATTATTCATTCAAATCCTCCCACACCATTATTCAGACTTGGGCTGAATGGCATTGCATGATTGCTTTGGTCGAGGCTAAAAATAGTTTGGTTAGTCTGCCTCTGAGAGATTGCTGTCTGAACATAATCTGAATCTATAATGCTGCATTCATTCTGCAGAATCTTATAAACAATTCCTTTGGAGGAATGAGAGCCAGATAAAGGCTTGAACTTTGAAAGGCCATCTAGCTGTGATGGCCACATGCGTTTGTAGAATAGAGTAGCCTGGCCCTCACATCTAGTAGCCTAGAATATAGGCTATATACTATTATTATGGGGTGAGGATTTAAAATATATGTGCTGGCTGTCTGTCCTAGCCTGGCTCCAGACCATGTCTGTCTCTCATCCATCCATCTGAGTGAGGTATCTCCAGAGGGCGCGCACGTTCATTTTTTGTTCCACGGTGGGCATAAAATAAGGTTACACCTTATAGAAAAATTAGAACATTGTCTGTTCTAGCAGCTACTGTATACTGAATTTAGATGTCACCAGACATACAATCAGTAGACAGAGATTTCTGATCGTCTAGCAACACAAGACTACTCATAAGGGACAAATAAACAAAACTTAAGGAAGTACCTCCTCACCTTGCATAGAGCTGTCATGGCCATGGAGTCCATGAAGTTAACAGAGCTGAGTTCTAGAACCACACAGTGTCTGTGTGTTGCTGTTTGGACTGAGGAAGAGGATGAGGGAGAGGAGAGCAATGAAGAGGTTTGATCCACAGCTGGGTTCTCCTTCTGTCCACGCATTACTGTCTTGAAGGAAAGAAAGGGAAAACAAGGGTATAAAATTATCAACATTTATCTCTCGCCCCCTAGGGACCGGAGGTCCAGGGCGAGACTAATCGAAATAGGAAGCTAATCTTCAGTCTGTGTTCCAAAGTTCAATCACGTCTCTTATATTCCCGTCTCTGTTCTTGGTTAAGGTTTTTAACCAATCACGTCGCTTATAGTTTTGGACAAAATTGATTGGAATAGTAGCAAAAACTGTACTTTGAAGAAAGCTCAAAATGACGGAAAATCTAGTCTAGGCCGGGGTCTATAGGCCTCTATAGTTGCATCATGATCCAAGGAATTCAACAATTTTATTGTGCAACCTACGGTTTAGTTATAAGCCAACACTTGAAGTGGGCTGTTGTAGCGCCACATTTGAACAATTGGGGTGGTGGTTCTTCCTTGGCTGACTGGGAGTGTGCGTGCAAAGTTTCACACCGATCGGTCCAGTGGTGTCGGAGATTAGCTGCTCACAGATAGGCTACACGTGGATGGATGGACAGGAGCGAAAACATAGTCTCCGGCTCTATCCACATTTAGAGATGAGCAGATGACATGCATATACCTACAAATGGATGCATGTGTGTGCATATATGATTATCTATACACACAGAGCAATCCACAGCCTCCACCCCTCTCTTTCACAGTGGGATCAGTGCTTTGTATCTTTTGACTGATTATCTGAATGATCTTATTGTTGAACAGAACAAATAAACAGCATGATAGGGCTTAAAACAGCAGCCCCAGTGGCCTAATGGATAAGGCACTGGCCTCCTAAGCCAGGGATTGTGGGTTCGAGTCCCATCTGGGGTGTCTGATAGCAGAGTGGCGCAGCGGAAGCGTGCTGGGCCCATAACCCAGAGGTCGATGGATCGAAACCATCCTCTGCTAACAGAGTTTTAAACAAAGCCTAGAGCCAATCCATGTGCTCTGCTCTGACCTCTTACTGTACTCAGATGTTTTAACACATGTTATGCAAATAAACTGTTACAATCACTAATAGCAGTGTGTTATATTCATGAAAGATTAGTTAATATATATATACTCAAATGCATGTGTGCGTGCACACTCATACACATGCCACACATACAGTAAAAGATTACCTCTCTAGCTACATGTACATGTACACAAAGCAAGAAGGATTACTCTCTCTCTGTCTCTTTCTCTCTCTGACACACACAAATGGACACACGCGTGGCCCCTGCTATGTGCAGAAGCTGGTATTGAGGCATGTGAAGTAGCATACAGGTGAGTGAGACAGAGGTACCGTGTGGGAGGTCTCAACTCTATTATGTAGAGAAAATGTGGCGGCTCATCTGGATACATTTACATTTTAAAAGTCTTATCCTCACACTCACACACATACACGGATTGCACGCACACGCACACGCACACGCGCACACACACACACACACACACACACACACACACACGGAACACTATATAATGGGATACTATATAAAGATCCGTACAGATACTGTATACACCCTCACATACATGTATGACCTCTCTCCTCCATCTCACCCCATCATCTCTGATTTTACAAATAATAACCATAATAACCTGTGTGTGTGTGTGTGTGTGTGTGTGTGTGTGTGTGTGTGTGTGTGTGTGTGTGTGTGTGTGTGTGTGTGTGAGAGAGTGTGTGGGTGTGTGTGTGTGTGTGTGTGTACCTCTCTAATCTCATTGAAGATCATTTGAAGGTTGGCGAAGTAGAGAGAGCTGGAGCAGGAGACTATAGTGATTCCAGGAAACTGCCTTGCCTTCAAAACACATAATAGAGGGAAATGTAACTTTAGAGTAGAAGATAATAGCTGAACCATTGAAAATGGCATCCATGTTCTTTCACATGGGAAAAAAATAAAAACTCTTTCTAATCATAGATGACAGTTTTGTTACTGTATGTAGCTGAGAGATACCCAGCAGATTGTGGATATGGGTGTGTGTGTGAGAGAGAGAGAGAGAGAGAGAGAGAGAGAGAGCGCACACAACAAAATCCTAATCTTAATTTAACACTTTGGTAGAGGTTTTGGTTGTGTACTTACCTTGTCATGATGTAACTAGTCAAATTGCCGACATATATCGCTCTGTTGCACAGTTCATTCGAAAATAATAATCCAAAAATAGCGTCTTATTGACTGACAAGGTAAGTACACAACCCAAACCTCTACCAAAGTGTCCTTGCACTTTAAAAGGAGTAGTTCACCCCAAAAAAAAGACTTATTTTCTATCAATTACACACCACATGAAGCATTGAATTCATGGGAGATATTCTTGTTTTTGTCGCATTCCTAAGCCAATAATTTGATGACCGGCTTCATGGGGTGTGTAATTGATAGACAATAAGATTTATACTTTCATGCGATTAATTTACCTGATTTTATTTTCTTCGAACTGTAGTTTGTGTCACTAGTACATCCACAAAAGTCAGTGGAGGATACAGGAATGAGGCAAACTGATTGACATTGATGCTTAGAGCTAAGACAGAATGCTTCTGATTAGAATTTGGTGCTTCGATGTGTGTCAGATGGGAGACTTCAGTCAAATATCTTTTGTAGTGTGGACTATGTGGCATTTTTGTGCTTTGTGCAGCACAGTGCATTAGCTATGAGACAAGTGATATCAACCTACGAATTGTAGCCAGTGTAAAATGTCCATGTTTCATTGCATGCTTGCTAAACTAATGCCTTACAGTACTGTACTGTAAGTGTAGGTTATGAAATAAATGTGCAATTGCCAATCATGCCATAGAGTGAATTTACAGGGATTCAATAGCAAATATGTAGTGATACTAGTCTGACATTTTAGTTAGTTAATTCTAGACTATGTTTTGACATTGATGGATTACATGATGGAATCAAATGTAAAAAAAACTAAGAACTAAGCGAAACAACCCAACCAAAAACATACATCCTGGTGTGTTGTTGTCTATGTGACAGATTGAGGTTACCTCAGTAAATAGCTCCAGGGGTCTGTAACAGTCTGTACTGGGGATGTGACCCAACAACACACTGGAAGAACTAGGAGAGAGCAGAGACAATCAGAATCAGAAACAACTTTATTGTGACACAATTACAGGTGTAAAGAGGGGGTGAAATACATTTTTTGCTCTTAACATTGCAGTTACAAGAAGAGTTAAAATAGGGAAGTGAGAATAGAGAAGAAAGGAAAATAATAAGTCAAATAACAGGAAAGTCAGTCAAATCAAATATACAAAGTGTACATAAGAGTTCCTTTTCTTTCTTTTTTGTACCTTTTCTTTATTTTTATTATGTTTTGATTATTTTTATCTGTGCTGTCCTTTATGTATGTGGGTTTGTATGTGGGGAGGGGGGAGGGATGTGGGGGGGTTGTATGTATGCATACTTTGTGAAAAATTAAAATTAAAAATAAAATATTTTTAAAAAAAAGAGTGTACATAAGGTGCACAATTACAAATTAGAAATGGGAATGCATGCTCCACCCGGTTATGCAATATCCATTGTACCCGTCTGTCTGTCTGTCTGTCTGTCTGTATCCCTTTTATGCCCACATACTGTATGGAGATCTCTGTATCTGTCTATCTATGTCCCTTTTATGCCCATATATGGAGATCCCTGAAGTCATCAGCATATGCCCATAAATGGGCATATCGGTCGGATTGCAGTTCTGGACAACCTGATCTCCATGTATGCCTATGTTTTATGCCCATATATGGAGTTCCTTGATGTCATCAGTATATGCCCATTTTTGTGCTTGCCCATATATGGGCATATCGGTCAAATCTTCGGTTCTGGACAACCTGATCTCCATATATGCCTATATATTTTATGCCCATATATGGAGTTCCCTGATATCATTAGTATATGCCCTTTTTTGGGCTTGCCAATGTAGGCCTATAGGCATATCGTTCGGATTGGCTGTCCTGGACAACCGCCTATCCAAACGACTCGGCACTGGGCACCACACTCCCTCGAGTCCTCGCCGATGCGTGCACCGAGTTGGATTCACAACACATTGACTAATGTTACTCTATACTGTATGATAATCCGTTTGAGGATTTTATACTCAGTGTTAATTTAACCACGTGTAACTCTAAGAGTGTATAACTGTGTACATTCTCTGAGTTGAATTAACTCTCAGGATTTTAATGTGTACTGATCGTATTTCCCACTGACCGCTGGGTCCTGTAGATGAGAACCAGCAGAGAGAAAGCTACTGCCACAGCCAGACCCAGGTCCAGGTTGAAGATCAAGGTGGACGTCAAAGATACGACAAAGACCATCTGAAAGGGAGATATAGGGGAGAGACATGACAAATATAACTCTGCATATAACATATAACAGCCTACTTCAACACTTGCAAAGTTTGACAAAAACTCACACAACTCTGTACACATTATCTCTGAAGTCATGTGTCCAAAACGTATCAGTCAGAATTTTCAAATTCCATTCGGCTATAATTGCCTTCCTAAGTGTGTGGGCACTTGTTTCTTAATGTAAGCCTGAAAGAAAAACCTAGTGTGTGTGGGTCCTACCAGGTCCAATCGGTCGGATGCCCAGAGCACACACACATCTTTGAACTGAGCCAGGATCCCCTGCAGGTTGACGACAATGATCACTGCCAACACAGCCTGGAACGCACGCGCACGCACACGCACACACACACACACACACACACACACACACACACACACACACACACACACACACACAAATAGTCAATAGTTAAACAATGGTAGCAATTTGGGTTGCAGCCCACATTCTTCCATAGGCATTTGATAATGAAGAGGCTGAATTTGATACGGTAAGTAAAGTATACTGTAGGAAATTAAATGAAGTCAAAAGCATTCATGAAATATCAGCAATGCTTAAATCTCAAATTGATGAACATTCGTTGTAGAAGAAAAACATGCCAACTGGTATTTATCAGGCATTTTTTTCTCCACACGAAAGATTATTCTATCTTCACATACAGTGATGCCTTACAACTGTTAACAGTAAAAGAAAAAAAAAATAGGTATAGGTGACATGAACCCTTTCGACCTTTGGCAGCTGCTCAAAGAGATGACCAATCTTCAACAGGATAGTTAGAATCATCAGGGCTGACACCAGACCAGCCATCTGATCAGAGAAATAAAAGGTAGAGCTGAACAAAAAAGGCATTAAATGGTGATGGAAAATTAAGGAATGAGGGGAAATGTGAAGAGAGAAAACAGTAAGTGTTTTGAAAATATTTTAGGTAAGTATTTATAGCTGATAAATACGTGGTCCTCCCTTAAGCCAATTTTAAAGTTGTACAATGCAAAATCACAACTAACGATTTTTAGCAACCTCTGCTGGTCACTACCGTCACTGCATACAATTTCCCTAGTCCTCGATTACCCAGAATTCCATTCGTTTTCACCGGAAGCCGGAAGCGTTTCAAAAAGCGATCTTTTAATTGTTTTATACTATCTACGGATCGTTTCTCTTAGCCAGTGGAGCATTAGTTACCATGAGCTGTGCTTTCTTTTTCTGTTCTTTTTCGATCTTCCAATCCTACATTATCTTAAAATCAGCGTGAGGTTCCTTTTTGTTAATAGCGCGGTAGTTCCTGGCCAAACACCGTTGCGGTAGTTCCTGAGGACGTCGGCCACGACGTCATGACGTTGGCCAGGAACGTCATTTTCCCGGGAAAGTCCCCCCCGTACACGTTCAATAGAAAATATATAAATAAAAGGCTTCCGGGGGTGAAATTCACGGAGTGGGTTTTGTGAAACTTTTGCCACTCGCAAAAGATATACAATTTAACTTTAGTTTTGTTGAAAACGTTACCTAGTATTACTTTAATATAAGATATGATAAGATTGGTGATGTTTGATGATGAATAGACCCAATGAATTCTGAAATATATCAATGATGTGTGCACTGTATCGCTGAGGTATAAATATAAATTAATTGTACAACCTGTGTCTTCACCCCAATACTGTCCTGCACCATACTGCGAGAGAAGGAACAGCTGACAGCAAAACACTGGAACACACCTCCAATGGAGTTACACAGACCCAGCGCTAATAGGTCCTGAAGCAGAGAGAGACCATTCAGGAGTGTAAATAGGGGTGTGATTATTTCTGAATAAATAATCTACAGTACTGTATGGTCTACAGCAGCATATTTGCAAAGTATGACGTGAGCTACATCACCATTATATATATGTGTGTGTGTGTGTGTGTGTGTGTGTGCGCGCGCGCGCGTGCGTGCGTGCGTGCGTGCGTGCGTGCGTGCGTGCGTGCGTGCGTGCGTGCGTGCGCGTGTGACACAACACATGGCTGCAATGAGGAATAAACATTACACCTTTCCATTGTCAAAGCTCCATTGACTAGAGACAAAACAGGTTTTGTCATGTGTCTATCCCTGTCAAAACAGACAATGAGTTGCCTCTGCCAGCTCTTTGAGCGCTAGCCATACGAAACAGTTCATCCAACAGTTATAGCCGCAGTAGCCTAATGGTTAAGGCACTGGCCTCCTAAGCCAGGGATTTTGTGATCAAGTAACATCTGGGGTGACTGTCAGCAGCAGAGTGGCGCAGCGGAAGCGTGCTGGGCCCATAACCCAGAGGTCGATGGATCGAAACCATCCTCTGCTAAACAGAGTTTTAGTGGTGTGTGAATGTGTGCAAGAGAAATGCAGCTGCTTAAAGAGATGCCCAATCTTCAACAGGATAGTTACAATCACCAGACCAGCCATCTGATCACATAAATAAAAGACAGAGCTTGTGCAAGTATCTGACTGCTGTGTTGCAGAGACTTGTTCTTGTCTGGAACATCACCTTAATTCAACTAACCATCTGGGAGGATAGAATACAAGCAACAGTCTGGAGTCAATCATTGATAATAATCAAAATAAATGGTTGCTGTACTGCAAATCTTATCCTTTCAACCAAGGAAACAAAGTTATTAACTTATAATCTTCTTATGTGTGGGCATGAATCATATCTCAGCCTGCTTTACTGTCCTTTTAACACATTCCCTGAGCCAAAGGCTGTAAACCAAATTTTCCATTACGCTTTGCTTCATCATTCAATCTGATGCTATGAAATCCCCCGAGCTGTTTTCAATTATGTTTAACTGGGCGTGTACAGTGAGGGCAGAAATTAAATTAAAACATAATTGCATCAGAGACTCTGGAGTGATGAGCAATCAGGACATGCTTTAGCCTTATGTAGCTTTACATTCAATACACAGTCTAGTCTACTCTAGTAAGTTCGGTGTGTATGAACAAATAACAAAGGAAAACAATAAATGGGTGGACAGTCATGAAAAAAACAAAACAAAACATAATATTAGGCTAAGTATAAGTTGTTGAATTGTACTATATTGACATGTGTTCAATATAGTTATGTTATGTTATGTTATGTTATAGTATATGTTCACACATTTAATTCTCAATAGTCTGTTTTAAAACTGCTATGTTAACATGAAGAGATACCGCACTAGCGTCACCCTACAATCAGATGCCCAGGTGGCTTATGTGAAAAAATTCAGATTGACCAGTTTTGCTATAACTTAATCAAACTGAGGTGAAAGAGGAAACCTATACAGTATAAGAGCAAACAGGTTGCACCTGACTGGAGTCAATGTGGTATCCGTGTTTGTGGGCGAACACTGCGCCCATGGTGGAGAGGAAACTGAACCCCACCAGAGCCACAGCCAGAGCAGGAAGGAACAGCTCCCTGGCCTGGGAGAGAGAGGGGAGGACTGGGGGAGAGAGACTGGAGAGAGGAATTAGGATTGGGGAAGGGCATAGAAAAGAAGAAGACATAAAATGGGGGGTAGATTATAGAAAGGTTGATTGACTTGGTCTCATAAGTCCCTCACCATGATAACATTATAATATTGACATGGTTGGTTCTGAGGCACCAGGGCTGCAACTATTATCTCAGCGATTATTCTTTATTATTATTGATTACTTTTTAAATTGGTAATTGATTAATCAAGAACCGTGTTTTTTTTTACATACAAATATTTCAACTAATCTAATAGTTTTTGTTTTATTAGTCTGATTAACCACTTAAGCCCTATCTTATATTTTGTCGTACAATGGTACCGTGCAAATATAGCACATACATTTTTATTATTTCCTAAAAAATCTATTATGTTTTATAATCAATAAAATGATTAGTTCGATTAACTGTTGCACCCCTATGATTCAAGAAGAAAAGAATGAATGTGTTAATCACAACACCAAATCTCATACCAGTGTCAGAATACCAGTTCTACTGACCCACTTGGTATGTGTCCCACCACCTGGACTCTGTGTTGGCCAGCAAAGTCCATTTGCACTGACACGGCTGTAGCTAAGATGATCTGAGAAACCAAACAAAAAGCAAGCACTATTAGAAGCGATTGATAAGAACAATTTGTCATTTGTGTTGCTAACAAGCAGGTAACCTGTGATAATGGGCAACCAGCTCTGTTTGGGCAGACAGACAGACAGACAGACAGACAGACAGACGTAGAGACTTGCTGCATGGTTGCAGCTAAAACTGTGATGTCTTTCCTGTGTTGTGAGCCAAACTGGTCGCCTGCCAGAGACTGATTGGGGACCGTGGGGGTGCACACAGGCTGTTTAAAGTGATATTGCGCAGTTTAGCCTGTCTACAGCTGCTTTCATCTTTGTGAAACAATCAGGTATGATATTTACGTGATCATAGGCAATTATATGTTTATATGTGTTTGGTTTGTCTAATATGCATGTTTAATGTGATTAATAAACATAGTTGTGTTTAAAATAAACCGTGTATTTTTAATGATTTTACCTGCTCTGCCACAGATTATAATATCATATATTTTTACCAGTTTAAATATATTTAATGTACCCCCTGAAATACCTTTTGCAGTGTTCCAAACTCAAAGATCATGTCTAACACCTCATGTCACAACCTTTTAATTGACAAAATGCCAGTCAACAAAGACGTGACATCACAGTCAAAACACTGTCGCTCAGTAGGCTTTGCAGCTCCTACCTGGTAACAGAAAGCTTGTTTCTGCCTCAAAATGACTTCTCGAGGGTTATATTCTTCTTGAGGGTTATATTTCAAATAGTATAGCCCAATGAGACCAATACACCAGAGGACATACCTCTAAAAGGCCATATGTATATTATTACTCTTGCCAAAAAAGTGGAGCTGAAATCACTTTCTGGCAGGAGGAAAACCTTTTTTTATGGCATAAATGGGATTTTACAAGTATAACCACTGGTATATTGGTCTGATTGGGCTATCCTGTTTGAATTATAATGCTGTACTAGGTTTTATATTTTGGCAGAATCGGCTTTGTTTGCATTGGTTTAACATGTCCCTTATGCCCTATATGAGAAAACAGGAGATATGTATTTAGGAATATGGGAGGGGACACATAAAGACCACCAGAACCATCAGTCACTGAAGCAGCATCTGTTTATCTGAGTACAGGGATAGAGAGAGGAAAGTAAAGAGGTAGTGTGTGTGTGTGTGTGTGTGTGTGTGTGTGTGTGTGTGTGTGTGTGTGTGTGTGTGTGTGTGTGTGTGTGTGTCTCTCACTAGTATTAGTTCCCATGGTATGGCGACAGGGAGCTTGTTTTTAAACCGCTCATTCAGCAGTTTGCCTGCGACAAGGATCACTATGGAGACCAGTGAGACCAGCAGAGTTCCTGGCACAGCACTTGTCGTTCCTGACAGGATGTCTTTTAGAGTCTACATAGGAATGCACACACATGCACGCACGCAAGAAATCAAACAGACACCACACACATGCACGCACGCAAGAAATCACACACACACACACACACACATGCACGCACGCAAGAAATCACACACACACACACACACACACACACACACACACACACACACACACACACACACACACACACACACACACACACACACACACACACACACACACACACACACACACACACACACACACACACACACACACACACACACACACACACACACACACACACACACACCTGTTTCCCCCACAACATCCCATCGAGGAAGCCTTGAAAAACATTAAATCTAGGAATAATTTTGCTACGCTTTTTTAAATTAATTATCTCAGTAAAGTTATCCCTTTCTTTAGCTTTTAATTAAGTTGACTGTTGTCAACAGTCAAACAATGAATTTTCAATTATTATCATGAATAAATTACATTGGGTTGGGTCGCAAGAAGCATGGATCGATATCTCTGGGTCATTGTTGAAAAGGTTTGTGCACCCCTGCCTTAACTCACCCATGCTGAAGGCAGTAATCCAGTGTGTTTATATACAGCTATCCCAGTCAACAGTGGTATCTGCAGAACTATCACGTGTATTCCTGCTGCTGTGGTGTAGCCTCTAATGACTGAATTAGAGATCCAGCGACACACACCACCTCCACGTAACACGTACAACAGTAGCTGTATAGAGAGAGAGAGAACGAAAGAAATAATTGTCTCTAAGGTTGTGTAGAGAAGAACTGAATATTGCTAAATAAAACCTGTGTAGGACACCGTAAATGATACATTTATACACATTAGATGGATAAATGTACGTGCATATGTGCAATTTGGTACTGGTCGACATGTCTGGGAATGTTTCAGATTTCTTCCTTGTATGCATGGGTGTTAATGTGCATGTATGTGTATCAAACCTTTTTAACAGAGACAGTAGGTAAGTTAATGTGGCTTCATGTTAAGAGACTCTTGATAAATGCATCTTGAAAAGGGCTGTGCTTGTGTGTGAGCCACAAAAAAAAACATTCAAGTTCATGGCAAACTTCCTTGGAGGCCTCTCAATCAGATTGTCAATTGATTAAATATTGTCTTCGAAGAGTGGTGACTAATCAGGCAGCTGCCTTCTTTTTGAGGCAGAGCCTGGGGGGAAAGGGGGGAGAAGGAAGGAGAGGATAAGAGAAATAAAGAGAGAAAAGAGAGGAAAAACAAACGCTGCTATTCTGTCGCCATTTCACGGACTGTGAGTCCCATCTAGGGTGTCGGTGATGCAATTCCTTTCCATTGAATGAGGTGATTCATAGTAGACTGAGTGCCTGTCAGCAGAGTGGCGCAGCGGAAGCGTGCTGGGCCCATAACCCAGAGGTCGATGGATCGAAACCATCCTCTGCTAAGAGTTTTACCAGTACAGGATTACACTTGTACTGTACTTCAGTTATCAGAATCTATTGGAAATGGAAAAATACCAACACATTAATTTAAATTAGATCAAAACAATTGTTTAATCAATGTGTTGGTATTTTTCTCTTGTTCCTATTTTACCTGTTTCTTTTTCTTATTTTTTGTTTTATCTGAGTCTATTATTTTGTTTTATGCTGTGTCATAATAACTATATGTTCTACCTCCCTTCTTGGCCAGGTTGCACTTTCTCTCAACTCTCATACAAGTACAAAAGAACCCGTCTTCAGGCGGTCCGGTGTGAATCCTCGGGTAGAGTAGGGGGAGAGGGGTGAGTCGATAGATCTGGCCTCAAATTCAATGTCGGTTTTGGTATAGTGGCTTTAATTCGTTTGCAAAAAAAGCATGAATTTTTAACACACGAGTGTATCTTCAAAATCTCAAAATTGGTCTGGTTGACCGCTTCGTGTGTTAAGTGGATAAACATCTGGGAGGCCCATGTGTGTGCATGTGTGTGTTCACCTGTATGAGCCCACATATAAAGGTGAGCTGTATGGCTACAGACACTTTGGCTGCAACCGCAACATCCTCGCTCTCCGCTGTACCGTTACCAGGCAACTCCATGTTAGTTGTCACAGACCCAATCATGATGGACACTACAGCAAATGTACCTGTCACGTACATGTGCACACACACACACACACACACACACACACACACACACACACACACACACACACACACACACACACACACACACACACACACACACACACACACACACACACACACACACACACACAGCTGTTTAGACAGGACTGATTGAATGATCTCATTGTAGGATTGAGCATATTATTAACAGCAGAATACGGTCACATTTTACAGCCCCAGTGGCTTAATGGACAAGGCCATGGCCTCCTAAGTCAGGGATTGTGGGTTTGAGTACCATCTTGAGTGACTGATAGCGGAGGTGGGCCACTAACCCAGACATCAATGGGTCAGTCAAATCCATGCTAACAGAGTTCTAAAGTAAGCTTAGTGCCCACCAGCATGCTTTGAGCCAATGCAGTAACTAAGGGATCATTGTAAAGCCATTAATAGAATGAATTAAATTGTCTAGGTTTATGTAGCTAGCGGATGTGTTTGCTGAAATTTTCTCCCTCTTCCAATCGGTTGGTTCCTGGGGTCATACACACAACTGTCTTGAATTGGATCATGAGCACACTACAACAGGGAGGGTTGTTCAGGAAATGAGAGAGAGGAGTGACCCATCAGGTTTGCTATCTAAATTACCCACATCAAATTTTATTGAGACAGTCAGTAGGAAAGCTGAGGGAGGCAATGTAGGGGAGGAGGCTCCCAGAACAGCACACATAATTGTATTACTTTTGTTGTTATTGCAATTTATGTTTTAGGGCAGGGAGAGGGGAGGCATGTGAGACATGATGGCAGTAAGATTCAAACATGGTCCTCATTACTCACAAGGAGCATGTTCTTCGGCTGCACTACCAGGCACCCCATGAGATTATCTTTTAAGCTCCATTTTATTGGCCAGTGCAGTGGAGACTGGAGAGAGACAATAAATAATATAAAGAGTGGTACATACAGGCAATGAATGGTCTACGTCATAGACCAGTGGCTCTCAACCTGTGGGTTGGGGCCCACTGGTCGGCCGTGAGGATATGGCAAAACGATAAGATTTTAATGATAAAATAACATACAAAATACATGTTAAAAATAAATGTCAACCTTGAAAAGTGAGTTTTCATTGTGATACTGCTAAATAGGAACTTAAAGTATACTACGATAGGCTGCCTTGTTAAGTGGTCAAATGGGCAGGCCTTGAATTATTTTGAGATTTTCAAGTGGACCCTGATCCAGAAAAGGTTGAGAACCACTGTCATATTCATATACGATTGAAATCACGGATGACTGATGTCACAGGCTGGTTACATGAAGTCAGAGATCCACGTTGAAGCGACGCCGTTTCTATGTGGCTCCTGAGATCCACATCATGTCCTACAATAGTTATACACTGTGCACAATTATGTGTGCACTTAAGAATATGTGTGCACTAACTGGTAAAGCCTTACACTCTGTTACGCTCACCAATGGAAAGGTGTCTGGAGGTGCCAAAGACGAAGTAGATGAGAAGAGGGTAGAGGGAGGTATACAGACCCAAAACAGGAGGAACGCCTACCAACATGGCATTGGCCATACCTGGAGGAAAGAGAGGGAGAAAGAGATAGAGGAAGACGGAGATAGGGGGGGGGGTATGAGAAAAAAGTGCCTTGGCTTGTTCAAGGAGATTTAATTGGTAGAGAGCGTTGCAATAAATGTACACAAAATTGTCTTGGTGACAGTGATGGGGAGTCATGTCAATGACCAGAACAAGCTGATAATGGAATGTCACCTGGATGTAGAGGGATATTGTCTCATCCATCAAACCAACCCCTCCATTGATCCAGGCAGCCATCCCAAACCATGTGGGCAGCATGCATGTCATCATACCAGCAGCTCAGTGTCCAGGCCAGGCGTGTGATGGACATATTCAGCAGTGACAGTGACAGAAGTGTACAGATTCTTTAATTCGTATTAGTCCAGTAGGTAATGGGTCTGTTTAGATTATTTATTGTATTTTATTAGCACAGCAGTGCAATACTAAGTGGTGTCATGTTCTCATGAGAAGAAAGAGCCTTTTTTTCTTCAGTATGTAATCTTGAAATGTAAACATACCACCATTGAAACATATAAAGGCTAGCTACTGTATAATTTCACCATTGAAATAACAGTATAGTAGCAGAACAATGAGCAGAAGTTCAGAACACAATGACACTCTCTACGTATCCACTGTAGGCCTAGGCTCGCCAGTCTATCACATCCAAATGTGAATATAATTACCTTAGAAAAGCCCTTTCTTGATTTAGAAGTAGCAAACTTCTTGGAGTAATCCAATCGGCAAGATATTCGTGCTGCGCCATTGCCATTTCGGCCAGTGCATGCATCATCAATTTATAAGTTGAGAACATTTTGAGCTTTGAACAATGCTCATGCCCAACCACCAGGATGACAGTACTGAGTGGCAACTGTGTCAAATTTAAACCTCCTTCATGGACGAACACGAGTGACGCGTGCCATCTATTAGGCTCTGATGCGTACACATACAAATCATGCAGGTCCATGATCAGGTCAGGTTAATAACTTTCAGGTGGTGCAGGGTGAAAGGAGGCAGAGGACGAACGCAGCTCCAGGATGATGCGCAAGACTGCGCCTTCAAAATAAAAGCACGTTTCCACAACAACAGCATGCCAGCTGAGGGGCTCCCGTGTTGAGGGTCAGGTATTCTTATGTGATGCTGCCCAGTGAGTCTCACCATCTGGTGACGTGACGGCTTGATGAATATGGATCATATGTATGGAGCAATCTAATGCATGCCAGTAAAGATATGCTCCCTGCAAGTTATCCTCTTAGGGATTGGGGAATTTTGCACAGACTTGTCTGAACTGGTGGTTAATACAGTGTTGATACTGGAATTGGATAATGAAAACAATCTGCCATGCTTATTATTTATTTTGGCAACCAATTTACCAATATCAAATTGGCTCTGACAGCTGATAGCTATCTTGGTGGGACAAAATAATGCGACCAATACAATAGAACACTAATTTCTGACATCCAACAATGAATTTCAAGACAGAGTTTGAGGTCAGAGACAATAATTAGCTAACTAACCAACATTTTGAATACATGCTACTACACATTTGTCAAGGGTAATGGCCTTTTAAATGAAGAAGTTTAATTGTGGTGACCAGGAGGATGGTTTGTCAAGGGGTGTTAGTCATTATTTTCACAACTGTAGGCCTACTGTAGTTCTAACTTCTAACATAGGGTAACTACCCCAATCAACCTTTCTATCCATCCCTTACCCACGTATGGTTTAAACCCTACTTTGTTAAAGGTCAAATTGCGTAAGCTCACGACAAATTGCCTTTTATGACATGCCCATAATAGGGACGCTAGGTAGTTAATGTCTATTAACTTATGGCAAGTGTGTCTACCTATACCTATCTACCCATCTACCTATCTATATTTATTCATTCACCTTGTGGCAGCTGCATAATCCCCACACTGATTCCAGCGACGAGGTCTCCGATGGCGTTGTCTCTGATAGAGTAACGAGGCAGCCAGGAGAGGACAGGAACACTGCCCAGAACACAGCTCTTCATCCTGGGGCCTGAACATCTGGGGAAGAAGGAAAGCGGATTGAAACTGAATAGCATAAAGGGCATTTAAAAATAACAGAATCAAATGATTTTACTTGGTGGGGACACAAGTCATATAAGTAATGGTGACCTCATGTGTAATGATTAAGTAATGATGAACAAGGGGCGGTCAGGTGGCGCAGATGTAACGCTCCTGTCCAGAACTGGCGAGACTATGGCCTTTAGACCCTATGTGGATCTAAAGGCCATATAGTCTTTATGGCAAAAACAATCAGAATCCATTTCTCTCTCCCTCCAATGGGAAACATTCAAAGTTGTAATATAGGGAAATGTATTTCATATAGGATAACCAAGCAAAGAATCCAGATGCATCAAAGCTTATAGTAGACTAAAGGTCCAAACTGAGTTTGATGTTGCTTTCCCACTATGGAAACGGGTACTTTTTATGAGTACAGCAATAAAGGTAGCTTTCTTTTGGCTGTACCTCAGGCTACCTCCTGATTTACTGTATCATACAGATACATCACACTGATACATGATCAGAAATAAATATATTTCTACTTGCACCCAACACACACACCCGTGCGCGCACACACGCACGCACGCACGCGCACACACCCCCACACGCCCGCCCACACACACACACACACACACACACACACACACACACACACACACACACACACACACACGCCCACACACACACACACACACACACACACACACACACACACACACACACACACACACACACACACACACACACACACACACTGAAGGCCAATGGGTTTCAGGAAGAGGGCCTTAATTACTTGTGATCCCTGATAATTGGCTGTTAAGGTCTCTAATGTAACTCACCGGCATCCAGCTTTCAATCTCTCCAAAAGAGATCGGGACTTCTTTCCTGCACGCCGGCCAAGGATATCCAGCTGCGCTTCATCCAGGGTGTCTCCATGATATGGCTGCCCTTGGTGGCGAAGAAGACCATTTTGTTCAGTGGTGTCCATTTGAACTCAATGCTAAAAAGTACAGCGTACTTTCATCTGGTTAGTGTAGTAGGTTTTTGTTCAACACTATTTCTGTGTGCAAAACAGTGAGATTTTCTTTGTCAGAAGTGTTGTTTTCTTTAAAATGTTGTGTGACAATTTACAGTACAGAGTACAGTGAGAGTGAACTGCATAGAGGCACTGGAAGGTCATGAGTGTAGAAGACGAGTCTATCAGCACTTGGTGCAGCAGGAATGTACGTGTGCGTGTGTGTGTGTGTGTGTGTGTGTGTGTGTGTGTGTGTGTGTGTGTGTGTGTGTGTGTGTGTGTGTGTGTGTGTGTGTGTGTGTGTGTGTGTGTGTGCCCGTGCCCCCTCTCACACTCAAACACATGAACTCTCTCTCAATCTCTTGCACACATGAACACACAAACTCACACGTGAGTTGGGGTGAGGCCTTGAACTCTGCACGCTGTAGTGAATTTACAATCCTACAAGCCTCAAGCCTCCTCCCCCTTTCCCTCTCTCTCTCCCCAGTCCTCTCCCCTCTAGGCTATTCAATTACCTCTGAATGCCTCCTTTATCACAGCTCCCCTTTCATAGAGGCTCCACAAGTGCAGCCATACTGTTTCACGTGCTATAACTTTACACTTACATAGTTTGTTTCTTTAATAACTCAGCTCAGGCATTCTCTATTTGCTTTAAAAGAGTCATAGATCATCCGAGTGTTCTTCTGTCTCTCTTTTCACTTTCACTCTTTTCTGATCTGCTCCTCTTTCTCCTGTGACTCCTGCTGCCTGGTTGTACTTGTTGTCAGGCAGAGACCAGTTGTACCCTGTCTCAGAGTACCCACATACGACCGATTGATTTGACTAAATATGGAGACACAGGGATCCCTGATTGTGTTGATGATATACATGGGCCTCCGCGTATTTTGTACGCCACCACTTGTACTGGAGCAGTGGCACAGACGCGACGCAAAGCTCCAACCCATGAAACCGACAGGTTTCGTGAGGCCAACAGCTCATTACTAATTAACCTCATCCAACATATTAATACATCCTATTACATAATGTATGATATCGTTAACGACAGATAATCATTGTGGCACAGCCCATGATTGATTTTATATCTGTAATAATTACAGAATCCTGATACATGTTCCTACAATTAGCAGTATACAGTATCTTACAGTAAGTACAACCAGGTAGAGACCTTCCTGTCCCTAGGATAGAACTAATCACGACTATTGTTGCCAGAAAGTGGTTCATGAATATTTGATAAAAAATAAGATTAAAGGTAAGATTTAAGCTGAAATTCCACTTTATTGTTACATAATGACTGAATGGTTCTCTCTTATTAATTAATGACATTATGAACCAGATGGTTAGCAGCTGATTTAGTCTAAGATAAAGACCAAAGGTTGATGAGGTTTTCATCTCACCTCCAGTCACTGGAACATTCTGCCAAAATTAGTTTAACCCATTAAAACCGGGAAAGCATCTGTGTCATTTTACATTTTAGCTATGTATCGTCTCTGTCGGGTGGAAACCTCATATGTCCAAAACTGTTGCTTTTCAGGATTCAAATTCAGAAGCATCAAAAGTAGCAGACCCACAAGCTCTGTTCCTATTCTAGTTTGAATTCATAGCTGTGTGTTCATCGCACGCACGCACACGCGCACACACACACACACACACACACACACACACACACAGCAATCCATAGCAACCCCCACCCCACACAGTCGCTCTGCTGCGATAGGGCTATAACTGATTATGAATGGGAACCTTCGCAGCAGCCCCAGTGGCCTAATGGATAAGGCACTGGCCTCCTAAGCCAGGGATTGTGGGTTCGAGTCCCATCTGGGGTGTCTAATAGCAGAGTGGCGCAGCGGAAGCGTGCTGGGCCCATAACCCAGAGGTCGATGGATCGAAACCATCCTCTGCTAAGAGAGTTTTAAAAACGGTGGATCATTGGAAGTGCGTGAGATACCATAATAGAGAGCTAGATGGACGGATTAACCTCACACTGCATTGCCTCTTGCCTTTCTCCCCCCCCCCCACCCAAACTATTCCCTTATTAGCCATTTGCCATTAAAACATGATTTTTTAAGAAGAAGAATACAAAAATAATCCATATCTATTTGCTTAAGATAGCCTCTAAATCTCCATGGTCTTATTTTCAAAAATACTTAGAGAAGAGGGTTTGAACTAAGGACTGAGCTCATCTCAGAGGTGGGAATGCAGCAATACAGCAGCAGTGAACTCAGAGGCATATCATGAGTTTGGTTCATCATTCTACAAATAGGACAGGTGTCCTTTCATCAGACCCTGACCAATTAAAGATTTTTGGGTCCGATGCCAGTCCCAATTTCGGAGAGTCCTAGACCACCGATTACCAATGTTTTCCATGATATTTTGTCAAGAAAAACAGCAACATTTTCTAATTAATTAGAACATTTAATGAAAATGTATATTTGAGAACATTTTACTTATAAGCAAACGAATCAATTGAAGTAAACACAAATAACATTTGATAGATTAAGTCAACTTCAAACAAGTCAAACAAGTTAATATGAAATACACTTAAACTGAACATTTTTTATTTCACCACTTTTCACGATGTGATGTGTTTTGAACTTGAGCGGCTATTTTTTTTTAAATGTTTGAACATTTCTGAAAACTAAACATTGGCTGCATATTTGCCGACACCTATGGTATGTTGTCAAAAACGTCAAATAATGTCCGATATGTAGACCAATATTTCAGTCTGGCCCTATCTTTTATGCTTCAGCATAGAGGACAAGGTTCAACAAAACACAGTGATAGGATTTCACATGACTAGGAGAGAGAGAGAGAGAGAGAAAGAGAGACCATTTCACTCACAAAACCCCACACTCATACTCACTAACATAGCATCCGCTTCACATCATAACATCGACAGCAAGGCATGAATAAATGTTGTGAGTGCTTGACACAGAATGAATCACCTCATTCAGTCAGGGACAGGATGACTAATTGTAAATTAGGCTGTGAATGCACACTTTACATCAGTGGTTCCATTAATACACCTTCAACAGAGAAGCAATTAATTAACTAAAACACATGCAGTAGTAGCCTAGTCCTCAACTCAGTGTAATGGTGATTTGTAGCAACCAAAACACCACTGCCTCAACTGGAATGCATGAATGAAAAACTCTTGGCCCTGCATGGAACATAATTAAACAACTTAACTTTTACACCACTTGTGAGAAACTGCATATTCAAAACTTGTTGCTGGGAAAAAACGGAATCCATACAGTTTTGGGTCAAATACATATCAACCATAGTAAGTCCCCGGGATTCAAGATTGGAGTCGGTGACAATGTAGTCACATGTAAGGACGAGGTCACTTATTTGGGTTGTATTTTGGATAACAAACTTACGGTGAAAAATTAACACATTGACTGCCAGAATTATTTCAGATTTTTTGCAGTTTATTGCCAGGGGTTTTTACATTGAACAAAAAAAAGTACTCAGGAGCCGAGATACAGAATTTTTAAGTTTTAAGTTAACAAGGAAGTGGATGGGAGTCTAAATCTTCGAAAAGTCATATCTCCTTGGTCTTTGGGTAAAGAAATAATAATAATAATAATAATAATAATAATGTTTTTGTTTTTTTTACTAAAAACGAGTTAACTCGATCTTGGCAATCAAGTGATGGATTCTAAAAACGAGTTAACTCGATCTAGGCAATCAATGTTGAAAATTATTTCGAAAGTCAGTCAAAGAACAACATTCTTGGGCAGGATATCCTTGTTTGTGCACTGAGGACTCTAGTCACAAGGGCTAGGACACTTTGGTAGAGGTTTGGGTTGTGTAGTTACCTTGCTATGACGTAACTCCAAAGGTGGGCAAGAAATAAAAAATAATTGCTTCACTGATTCACTGACAAAATCAAAGTTGACATTCCTTTTGGGATTGGCACCAACATTGGTGCAAAAGGAGTTCGGGCCATAGGAGCATGCGCAGCAGTATCCTTTATGCGCTAAGCTTACAATACTAGATTTGGCCACTATTTCATTTGTGCCTCAAAAGTCCCCCACGGGCCTGGGGGCTTGGTTAGCACTGTACCTGTCTTAGCAGTAGCAAAATGTTCTTTGAACTTCTTTTGTAGAATATGTGTTTTGTGTTTTGATGCCTGTTCTGGGAACAGTCCAGCTCAGTACTGTATCTGCCGTAACATTAGCATGAGATCTCTGACGCGCTCCGCTCTGCAACGAGGTGTCTGGTACAGCGGCAGCTCGAAGAAGGAGAAGGTGAAGCTACGTGAGAAGCTGAGGTTGGTGACGGGACGGAGTGGAGGCAGTCGGGGTGCGCGGGGCACCCTGCACTGGGGGGCACCACCCTCCGCCTCACCCGCACCCCTCTGGCACCACCTGACACACACAACAGAAAATCAATCAATCAATCAATCAATCATTCAATGTGCAATAAATCAAACCCGTCTGAACTTTGGGCGGTATGCACCAGACAGACGCCCAGAGAAATATATAGACTATTGTGTTTTTCTACTTCTAAGGTAGGCAAGGCCTGAAGAGTCATTGTTTACACCTGTCCAATTGTCCATGATGCTTCCTCATGCCTAACCCAGTTATTGATTAC
Source organism: Gymnoscopelus braueri (assembly GCF_963280865.1). Classification (NCBI taxonomy): domain Eukaryota; kingdom Metazoa; phylum Chordata; class Actinopteri; order Myctophiformes; family Myctophidae; genus Gymnoscopelus; species Gymnoscopelus braueri. Next base: position 21,554,507 of record NC_137614.1, read on the forward strand.
AGTCAACCAATGCCATCAGCCACAGATATACTGTACCTGTGCTCTCCTGAGGGGCTGGGACAGATGGAGACGGGTTGGGAGAGCAGGGATTTGAACCGACAACCTCCCCTCTGGCCAGAGTGCGTTCTCTCCTGTGAGGGGAGGCAGGAGTGGGCTGAGGGGGAGGAGGGATGGAGGTGAAGGAGGACTCGAATAGGGAGTGGCCTCCCCAGGGAGTCATGGAGGCATCAGGGTGGAAGGTGGAGGAGGGAGGAGCCTGGTGGGGGTAAGAGGAAGATGAAGACGACTGCTGTTGCTCATGCTGTTTCTGACTGCGCTTCCTACGAGTGGCCAGCATGGGGTGCTGAAGGGCTGGGGAGGAGAGAGGCGGCTTCTTGGCTGTAGAGAGAGGGAGGGAGGGAGGGAAGGAGGAGGAGGGAAGGATGGAAAAGGGCTGTTTACTTGAAACTGGGTTAAAATCTATTAGAGCTTGGAAATTGGAATCCAGAAAAATGCAACAGAAGAAAATCATTAATTTATTTTATTTAGCCCTGGGTCACAACAAGCACTCGACAGCAGCACAATTTAAAAACACAATAGAAAAATAAAGAAACTCAATAAAGCTAAGAATTATATATATTATAAATTATATGTAAATTAAGAGAATTAAAGCATAGCTCAGGAGAGACAGAAAGGGGTACAGAGAACCCGTACAGCGACAAAAAGAAAGAAAGAAAGAAAGGGAGTGTATTTAAGAAGCACAGAGAGAAAAGAAGCGAAAGATAGGAGGAAAAAAAGAAGAGAAGACACGATACATAATTCAGAGAGCAGGAGAAATGCAGAAAAACAGGTACAGAGAGAGAGGGAAATAAAGATATTATGTGTGTGTGTGTGTGTGTGTGTGTGTGTGTGTGTGTGTGTGTGTGTGTGTGTGTGTGTGTGTGTGTGTGTGTGTGTGTGTGTGTGTGGACTTTGACAAGTAAAACCTTGATGGCCTCACATTGAGAAGCCCCACTAACTGATTGTGATGTTTTATCATTTTCGAGTCAGTTAAAGGGTACCGCTAGTTTTTTTTCTTCCACATTTGGTTCAATTAATGCGATCCATCATAGTCAAAACATAGAATTAGACATATATTGCATTAGACATACTTTAATATTGTCAGACTAGTATCATGCTGCATATTCACTATTGCACCTTTAAACTTCACGGTATGGCAAGTTTCAAAATGATGAACTGTTTATTTATTAACTAGTCATGTTTTGGCAATGATGGATTTTGTCCATGGAACCAAATGAACAAACAACACTGGCACTATATATTTTAAAGACATGCTATAAATCCTATAAAAATTGTGAATTATGACTTTTGGCTTTCATTATTTAATCCCTGTAAAAGTGGGCTGCTAATCAGATTACCTGCTGGTTTTCTCCCAGACGAGCCAATCAGAGGCAGATGTTCCTGGGACATCAGGCCTCTGCAGACCTCTTCATCCTCAAAACATGACAATCAAAAGTCAATACAGTAATATTAGAGCTGATATGCATTACGCAGTGGTAAAAGTCCCACAGAGGTTGTGGGTTCGATGACAGTACCAACTAAAAACTAACACGCATGATATCACATGCATCCTGAGACTCAAAAAGCAGCTCTTTGAAGCGGTCTTTCCAATACAACTAATGCAGCTACTGTACGGGTAAAGCAATCAGGCTCAGTGGGACTTTGAAAGCTTCAAAAGACACACCCTTTAGTACCTCTGGTGACTAGACAGGGATTTGTGAATTGGCTGGTACCACTGCAGCTACATGATGTCATGTTATAATGAAAGACAAAATTAATGTCCCTGACAGGATAAGATTAGGACAGACTGAATATGTCCCTGCAAATATAAGAACATGAGGACATCAAATAATGTCCCTGTCATTATAAGATGAGGTCAAAACAAATGTCCCAGGCAAGGATGAATTAATGTCCCCGCAAGTTTAAGAACAAATGTTCTTAAGGATAAGATTAGGACAGAATTCATGTCCTTGCACGGATTAGAACATATGGACAAAATGTATGTCCCCGCAAGTTTAAGAACTAATGTCTCTGCGAGGATATTAAGGCAGAATGAAATATCCCTGTGAGGAAAAGAAAATAAGGCAATAATGAATGTCCCCTTTAGTATAAGAAGAGGACAGAATGAATGTCCCTGCAAGTATAAGATGAGGACTGAATGTGTGTTCCCGGAAGTTGATGACGACAGGCCTCAATGTCTATCTGTACAAGATAGATAGATAGATAGATACTTTATTAATCCCCAAGGGGAAATTCAGATATCCCATAGCCATAGCTCATACAGGCAAGGTTAGTTAAATACACATCACAAAAGGGGGGGGGGGCATGTACAGTACAGAGATACAAGGCTGTATAAGGGTGCACCTATTTCAAAAGGGAGTAGTGATAAGGCTTCAGATGAGGTCCGTGTTAATGCAAAGAATACTTGTGAAATGTACTGTAAAACAAAACGTGCGTACCTCGGCTGGTTGTAAAAACAAATCCGTTTTGTATTAAAAAAAAAGAATCAGCAGCTCCTCTTCCTTGTTCTCCTGTGTCCCACAATGCATTCCTCACCACACACACCTGTTGTGTTGCTCTCCTTGATTTCTTCTCTCTGTATCAAGGCCTATCCACAAGCTACTGCCTTTGACTCTCATTTGTCTCGATTCTCTCCTCTCACATCCTGTCTCTCTCTTCCTTTTCACTCGATTTCAAGCTCATGAAATTGTAAGTGAAGAGCTAGTACGTCCTCTAAAGTACATACATTCTTAATTTCATGCCAGATGTACCATAGTTATTGAAGCCACAGTCCCCTTTAGATACATAATCACTCCCTCCTCAACCTGCCCCCTTTCTCTTTCTCTCTCATATATCACTCCACTCGCTCTCCACTGACTCACTGATTTATTTATTCCTTCGCTTTGTTCATTTGTCATTCTCCTTGGCTCCCCAGCTCTCCCCTGAGCACCTCCGTTTAACACAGTACCGGTCTTCTTCTTCCTTACTTTCCTTCCATGTTCCCTCCTTTTTGTCTCTTGCATGTGACATCAGCTGTGTGTGAGTGTGACATGAATCTTCTCACTCTGCCCCTCACTCACACCGCTCACTCTGAACGACAGTGAAAATGGATACTCTCTCTTTCCCTCCCTCTTCTGTTCTCCTTCTCTCCCTGACAGTGACACTCTTTCTCCATTATGGTTTTCGCCATCGCCTCCCTTCGTTTTTCTTTCCATAACACAAGACAGGGGCAATGGCATGAGTGCTTTAAACTCTCCCCTCTATTCTCTCTCCATCTCCTATAACTGAAACTGACCATGTGTGATGTTTTTTTCTTTTTCTTTCAATAGATATAGACAATAGGCACAGTCAACATCTATCACTACTCACTAACTCTGTTATGTCTTTTTCCCAACTCTCTTGTGAACTACTGGAGTGAGATGGGCAGTTTGCCTCGTCTCCCTTCTCTCTTCATCCTGTTGCCATCTTTCTCTCTTCCCCCAATTTCTTGTTCTCCCGTTTTCTTGTTAGGCCTTTCCTGTCATTCTTTCTTTCCTTTAGTTCCTGTACATGGATGCTTTCAAAGGCTCACTTCCACATCTTTATTTAGGCTATCCCAAGAATGCTTCGTCTCACCCTCGCCGTTTCTTCTTTGTTGCTTTTGTCCTCATCACTACGTCTCTATTGTCCTGCTTTTGTCCTCATCACACTTGTCTCTTTCACCCATTTTTCTGTATCTCCTTTTCTCTTACGCCTTTCCCCCATTGCTGCGCTTGCATCTGAGTTGTGAGTGACAGGGGGAGCGATGCAAAGGACAAAAGGCAATGTGAGCCCTGGTTAAAATATTCATGCTCACCTGTAGCAGCAGAAGGAGATAGACAGGCATCATAACCACCTCATGTGAACTGCTCTGACCTCTAGCCACACGCACACACGGTTATTTCAGGCAGAATACATATTAGTCACTATATGTCAGGTAACAGTGATCTCATGAGTACAACCTTTTGTTAGCTTTATACTACATATTTGAATCAAATATGTCCCCATCAGAAAGATACTGTATGAAGTAGCTATGACAGGCTTTTGCTTTGTTCTATTTTGCCTCACCTATTGGTCCAAATGTGGTTATGTCTGACAACACATATTGGAGAATGCCAGGTAAGTTATGAGTACAAGGTGCAGCTGTTGTGAAAACCTACAGTAGGGTCCTAGAAATGCAGTCCTGATGCACCTAGCGCTACTGTACGGTGTGTGCACGTGTATGGTTAAGTTGCTCATTTAGAAAGTTACATAACCACTGTTCCTATGGTGGCATGGTTACATACAATAGTCAACTATAACTGACCACACCATCAAATGTTATACTGACTTGAATAGTGTCTCAACATGAATATGAAAAAGTTATCGGTGACAGCACATCTTGATATGAAACATTATATTGGTGAAGGCGTAACTTGACAAAGTTTGACTACATCATTTTGACTACATCATCAAAAATGTTTACCTTTTTAGCTGTTCCAACAATAAAAAGAGATGTTTGCAACTTAGATGTATTGGAGAAACTGTAATTTAATTCACTGTGCCGCACGAAAGCTACAGGCAATTTTTAAGGTGGAATATTATCTTGCATGTTACTCAATGCATGAGTTCATGCCGTGAATCAATCAGCACAACTTAATTGGCAATATGACAACTTTCACCATTTCATTTCTTTTTATTGTCTCTCTTACATAATGTTTTCGTGATGATTGGATCTTCAAGCATTAAACATACACGTTGGTTGGCCACTTGTTCAGCGGAGAGTGGAATAACTAAATTGGGTAGAAAATGCAAAACACCAATTCATACTTTTTTCCCCTGGGGATTTGTCTCCTTAGGATTTGTCTTTTCAAGTTCGGTTTTCCTCAAAAGTCACTTTAACACGTTGCTCTGTCACTCGTCTTTTTCTTTGTTCCTCCAACTCCATCCCTCCATCAGTCTCCACATCTGTAACTCTTATCAGCTGGAGGCCCTGGCCACAGGCCAGCACCCACCCTGCTCTCGGTGTCTTAACACCATGACCCACATCACTGCTGTGTTTACCTGCAGCAGCCTCCCTCTCCCTGTCTTCAGAACCCGTCTCGCTGCCTGGCTCACAACCTGCACCTCCTGTATCACCTCCCGCCACAAGACCTGCCTCAGTCCCCGTCTTACCGTCTATCCTGACCAATGTCTCCTCTCTCTTACCGGCCGCTTCCAACCCACTCTCAGACCCATCTGTCTCACTCTCTCTCCCTGTCTCCCTCCCAACTCCTTTTTCACCCCTTCTCCCATTCTCCTCGATCACCCCTCCTTTCCAGACAGCCATTCCAGCGGCGTCAGCCACGTGTGAGTAGAGCGTCCCCCTGTGGATGATTCCAGTACTGCGGACCCTCCAGAGGCAGATCCTCTGGTCTGGGGACGTTGAGACTAAAAGCCCAGGCGAGAGGAGTTTTAAGGCAGTCAGAGGGGCTGCGTGGGCCAGGGGGACGCAGGACTGGGACTGGAGGTGGAGATGTACATGACTGAGGGGTTGGAGTGAGTCAGGATAGGGTGGAGGGTTACTGGGTGAGGACTCAGGGTGAGTATGTGGGTCAGAAAGCAGAGGGGACTGGGAGTGGCAGGGTTTGAACTGGGAATGGATCTGGACTTGAGAGTGGTTTTGATTTTGTAACTGGGGCTGTGTTTGCGACACAGAGAGTCCAGTTTGACGCTGAAACTGAGCTTGTAACTGGGAAAGAGCGTGGTTGTGGAGAGGAGAGCCAGGCTCCTCCAAAAGCTGTTCCTTGGCTTGTGAAAGCACTCTGCTACCATCTGTCGCATCCACAAGGTACTGCACTCTGACCATAGACACTGTCAGCTGTCCATCATCTCCGCCACTTGCAACAGTTACCCAGCAACCGTCCTCTTGTTGTTCCGCACTCTCTGTCCAAACGACCAATGAGTTGATACCGTTCTGGTGGGCGGGGATGCTGAGGCATGGGATTGGCGGAGCTGGAGAATCAGTCATACTACTGGCTAGTGTGGAGGCGGTCACATCCCACACTGCAATACTCCCATCTGTAGCAGCACTGAACAGGAGCACATGCCTAAGAGGATTAGATAAAAACAGAAAGAAAGAGAGAGAGGGGAGGTGGGACAAATAGTAAGGGGAGGGAGTGAGATAAATGCACTACAGACACACAGACAGAGATTTCGCAAATATATAGGATGTTTCAAGATCCAAAATGGATCAGTAAACCAGTTGTTGAAAAATCCCCACCATTCTTGAGTTTTAATAAGCTCAAGTCATGGTAAAACTGAAGCTACTAATTTATTTGTCACCTGTTGCCTTCTCCATCCTCCATCCAGCAGGTGGCGAGACTGAGCACACAGCGATGGTGGTAGAAACTCTCCCACAACAACTCAAAGTGACCTTTAACCTCACTGACTGAGAACAATCTGGGCGTAGAGAGTGAGGGGAAGACAGAGATATCTAATCAACCACATTAGTCACATTAAAACTTTTAACTGAACATTTTCATTTCTCTAGTGAACCTTTGGTTTTAAATCTTTGCTCTACTGCAGTGATGCTGAAGCTTATCAAAATGTAGAAGCCAAGGTACCAACCTCACAGCTCCGTCACTGCAGGCCAAAGCCAGGAGAACACAATCCTTCCCCTCCTTCACCACCGCAATGGACATGTACCTGGAAAATAAACACAGGTAATAATTTAAAAAAACGAAACAAACAAACAAACAAACACATCTCTCACACAACTGTATCACTATGGAATCAGCAAGAGACAATTAGACTAATATGCCATATCAGTGCTAAGCCGAGTTTGAAGTCAGTCGGTCAGTCCCATATATGCACATGACCATATATGGGCATAGCGGTCGGATCTGTGGCTCTGGACAACTGGATCTCCATATATGCCTATAAAGGGGCATATCGGGTTTGTTTATGGTTATTATGTCTGAGTCACAGTGACATGGTCCTGCCTATATATGGGCGTATGGGGTTTGTTTATGGTTATGTCTGAGTCAGAGTAACGTCAGAGGTCTGCCCGCCTGCTGGCTGGCCAGTCGTCCCTTAAGCCAATTTTAATATAAGGAAACACCGCACACGCACTCTCACACACCTGGTTTCTGGGTCCATTTTCACCATCTTGTGCCGATTCCGCCTCCTCTCCCACTGCTCATCCAATCGGTGACTGGCTACCTGGATCACCTGACAGGAAGGAAGCTGCCTCTGCCCATCCCAGCTAATCAACAGCCTGTTACACTGCAGTTGGGCCCGCCCTCCCGCAGAGACCAGCAGAGCAGAAATGAGCTGTTTTGGTCCATCCATTTCGCTTCCTCCTCCAGTTCCAATACGCCTTTGTCCAGAACATGTAACGGCAGCTAAGGTGCGGACACTAGAGATGTGGTCTGTGATCACTGAAAGCACTTGGACCTCACCGGAATTAGGTTTGACAGCCAGGACAGACAAACAAGTGTCCTCTCCGCCTGTCACCAAAATCTCCCAATGTCCTTCGCTACTTTCCTCTGCTCCTGCTGTTGTCAAGCCTTTGGTCTGTGTCTGAACCTCATTGCTACAACTCATTCCCTCTATTCTTCCCAACCTACACACACAGCCAATCGCCCTCCCATGGACCCCCTCTCTCAGGCCCCAGGCCCCTGTCTCTCCTGCCTTGCCAGCCCAGATCGATACCTCGCTGGGGGGCTGTGATGCCATGACAGCCCCTTGCTTGATGAAGACCAGGGTACCATGTCCAGGCCATAGAGCTTTATGTGAGGGCCAGAGACCCCATGAGCGATGCCCCCCACCACAGGGCACTGAGAGCAGCCTCTCCTGTCTCACTGGGTCCCACACCACAAAATGAACCGCGTGGAACCCAGCAATAGCAAACCGGGCTTCTCTTCCCCCAATCTCTCTCTTTGTTTCTTCTTCGCCTCTTCCCTGGCTGCTGACATCTTTCTGCATTTGTTCCGGATTTTTCAGAAGTGTTTGGAGGTTTGTCTCTCGATCCTCCAAACAATTTTCCTCCTCTTCCTGGGAGTGTTCTGTCACTGAGAGTTCCGGTTCTAGAATCAGGACCCTCTCCAGCCATTCCATGCCCTTGCAGGCCCGTTGGACTCTCAGAACCTCCAGTTGAAGGCCTTCATGGCCAACTCTTTTCTCTTCATTGTCAGCTCCTGTGTTTTCCTCCAGTGTTTCTAGTTTATTTGTAGTTCGCGATCTGAAGACCCTCACACAGCCGTCCCTGCCGGTGCTGTATAGAAGCCCACGGTACTCGCACACTGAAGTCACCCCCTGCTTTCCATGTACCCCGAAAAGACAGCTTGCTGGCTTCAGTGGCAGGTAGCATTCTTCTGTTCCTTTTCTCACCTCCATCAAAACTCCATCTTTTTCTTCCAGGTCTCCATGAGTTTTATTATCCCCATTTTCTTCTGCCTTACTGCTGTCGGTTCCCTCAATCAGCAAGTCTTGATGTCTTCCTTCCTCTTCCTTCTCACTTGGCTCACATTTTCTCCTCTCAAGGAACAGCAGCAGGGACCCTCTCCTGTCACCGCACACCCACAGCGCCCCTGGTGTTCTTGAGTGGAGTCGGACTGCTGCGGTCAACCAGCGTTTGGCACAGAGGGGCAGGAGGAAGGTGGGGAGGGTTGCCACTCTGAGAGCCATGTGAGAATCTTCATCCATATCAACCTCAACATACCAGCGGTGGACAAGCCCCCCTGCCCCAGAGGCAAGCAAATATCCCCCTTGCCTCCCGCTCTCTTGTGCCCCAACCCAGATAAGGCTATGGATCTTCCCTTGACCTCCGCTGAGAAGCACCCCAGATTGGGGTTGGGAAACTGGAAAGACCTGTACTCCTCCAATGAGGTTGCCCACAGCACACAGATGGACTATGGATGATGGGTCTTTTATCTTGATGGTTAGCGTTTCCATTACACAGTAGGACTGGAACTCGACAGGGCCCTGCCATAGCAACTCCCACTGTTCATCACAGTACTGGTAGACTATCCCTTGATCAGTGCAAACCAGAATCTTAAATTCAGTCAAGCCGTTGGTTCTGTTCGCTCCCCCTGTCACACACACCGCCTTGGGCATGCCTTGGCCAGTGAATTTCATGTCCATTTCATTCACTGCCTCCCCGTTCATCACCCCACTTTTCTTCACATCTTTTTCCTTATCCCCTTCCAGCCTCCATAGCCTCACTCCTCCATCAGCACCGCCCGTTGCCACCCACCTTGCTTGCCTTCCGTCATGCACCTTTCCCTCGCTCACGGCCAGGGCTCGGACCCCTCCAGCTCGATGTCCCTTTAGTGTCCGAGCCACCTTCCCATCTGCAGCCCAGTCCCAAACTAAGCATGCCCCATCTTCCCCCGCACTGTACACTTTCCCTGGGGAGAGACGCACAGAGAACACCCTAGCCTGGTGTCCATATAAAACCCTTAAACAGGTAGGGTTCAAATCCCCACATTTCCCACCAGGTCCCCCTAAAACCCCAACACCCCACACCCTCACACTGCGGTCATCGGAGGCTGAGGCCAGCCACCCTTTCTCCTGGAGGTAGGACAGGCTGAAGATGACCCCACTATGCCCCAGCAGACGCCTCTCAACTGGGGCTTTGAGTTGAGCCTCGTTTCCCTCTGTGCTTCCTGATCCAGGCCTCCACAAAACTAGCTGGTTAAAGACAGTTCCCCCGACTAGGACTGAATCCATCCATGACTTGTCCACCAGAAGTAGGGCAGAATAGAGGAGACACCCCTCTAGGCAAGAGCACTGAATCAATGCTTTTCCTTTCTCTGCATCCAGGAGGACGGCTCTGTTATGGGCTAAAGCCACACCGAGGAGTGGTCTTCCTTCTCCAGAAAGCCAGTAGGCATCCAAGGCCCAGTCTTGCAGTTCCATGAGGGGACCTATGGTCTCCAGGTGCAGGTGGTCCCCACTGTGGAGCTCTGTGCGCAGCCTGACTAGCCTCACAGCCTTGCCTCCAAACACTGCAAGATCATAGTGGTTGGACTCTGTGGTAGGGCTCCCTCCTGGGGACAGAGAAGAGAGAGTGATTTGTGCTTTGTACTGTGTAAAGTAAATACATATAGAAACAATACATAATGGGGAACAAGAAACTAAAGTTATGTTGAAAAAGCAACTGAACAATATAAAGAAAAAGTGGTTAACAGAGTAGATGAATTCAGCAGCAGGGAAAAAGAAAAGAAAAGACAAAAGGAGAAGAACTGAGAGAAGAAAACGACAGACCAAGGAACTGTCCACCCACCATTTTCTTCCCAGCGGTCCTCTGTGGTGGAGTTATGTTGTGTGTCAGCTCCCTGCGGTCTGGGTCGGATGCCATGGATACGGTAATGTTGGAGCACACTCAGTGAGGCACATGATTTAGGGCGGGGATGGAGGCTGTATACTGTCAGTATAGGACCCTCACCTGTCAGGACATGAGAAAATGAATTGTCAAACTATTGAATGATCGTCAGGCTATGCTGCACCGCATGTCTACGGTGTAAAACATTTGCGTACATGACCATGAGACCCGACATGAGATTTGAGTGCTGGTTACGCTCACGTCAAATTGACGACAGGTTGATAAATGGAGACGGTTGTGTTGAAATCAGCATACGCCCATTTTTTGGTCTACACACGTTTGATGAATGAGGGCCACTGTGTGTGTGCGTATATATTTATATTATGTGTTATTTATATGTATATGTGTACACACATACACACACATATTTTATTTATATTAGATATCTTCTAATCTGCATATTGATTAGTTATATCATTGAAATCCTTTATCCGTATTTGTCTTTTTTTCTCATTTTAATTCTGCCATTTGTAGCTGTCGGTGTCTAGTCGCTGTTCAATGTTGTACTCCTGGGGCCGCAGGAAGAATAGCTACGTACCTCTTTCATAGGCAGAAGCTAATATGGGAATCCAATAAACCTTACATCATCATTTTTGCATCAGTTGGGCGTTCCGGTCCCATCTCCATTAGCCGCAAGCAACTTAAACTCTCTAATATTGCACCTGTACGGACAGCTTAGGTTATCATCTTTGTCTCTGTCAAGTCTACGTTTCATACAAATCTACCATTGTCATGTTATAAGCAACTTTCTGTCAATAAAATCTGTGCAGCGATTATTTTGAGTTTGAGTTTGGAAGCACTCATTTTCAATAACTCAACGTCCTGCTACCTCCTGCATAATTATGCGCAGTTTCAAAACAGGTAGTGTACGCAGGACATTGAGTGATTGAGTGACAAGCGCTTTCTCAAACGCATAGAAAAATAATGACTGCACGGAATGTATTGAGAGAAAGTAGCTCATAACATGTCTAGGGTTGATTTTTATATACAGGTGCAATATTGATGAGTTTATCGTCGTTTAATACAATCAGACAGGAATTGTCTGTTGCATGAATGGGCTGTCAAGGGATTGCAACTTGGATACACACAGATAGCATTTATAGCATAAGTTGCTTGCGGCTACTCCACCATGTACCTTTCAGTAGATATTCATCCTGGAGGAACTCCAGTGCGGTGATTGGCGCTACCAGGGCTGCTGTCTCCATCACTCTGACCAGCTAAGGCCCCTGGGAGCATCAACAATATGGCACTGCCTGCAAGAGAGTACAAAAGACTTTAAACACATGCAGAGATGGGTGGAAAAGAGACAGACAGACAGAGAGAGAGAGAGGGGGGGAACAGGGAGAGAGACAGACAGACAGACAGACAGACAGAGATTAAACATACCTAGCCTTGGAAAAAGACGGTCATCGGTCATAATGATATAATATATGACAGTCTTGTATATCAAGGCTAAAACATATCATGTATTTGTCCCAGAGCACAGAGCAGCCATACAATCATTTCTCTAAACAGCTTTACAGCATAAAACAATTATTATTATTATTTTTAAATAGGTTGTTTGTGATGTAATGTGTGTGTGTGTGTGTGTGTGTGTGTGTGTGTGTGTGTGTGTGTGTTTTTTTTTACAAAACTGCAAAGAGGTGAGACAGCCAGACAGAACGACAGGCAGGCAGACAGAGAGGCAGACAGACAGACAGACAGACAGACAGACAGACAGAAAGACAGAGATACACGTCTAGCTAAAACACACTGACTTTGTTATGTTGTCTCATACTCACACTAATTACACACTCTTAATGATGAGCACCGCAGCATTGTTGTCACTCCCACAAAACACGCTAAGACACACTGACTTTGTTATGTTGTCTCATACTCACACTAATTACACACTCTTAATGATGAGCACCGCAGCATTGTTGTCACTCCCACAAAATCGAACTCAACACTGTCGTTATCATAAATAACTCTGTTATCATAAATAACTTAAATGTTATTATTGTAAATAACTCTCAAACCACCCATGTGTTTTTCCTGTTTCTTCCGGTATAGCGCTGTAGACAATCACAAGAGACTATGCTGCACACTGTCCCAAGTAAACTGTCCGCCGATTGGTTCTAAAACGATGACGTCCGTTAGTCGTGTAGCTGACGTTGCAGCTGTCAGGCCAGTGTGAAAGGTCCAGTGGAGGTGGGAAAAGTACTCAATGTTTTTACTTAAGTAAAAGTATCAATACTGCAATGGAGAAATACTCTGTTACTTGTAAAAGTCCGGTAATAGAAATACACTTCAGTAAAAAAGTATTGGTATCAAAATATACGTAAAGTACCAAATGTAAAAGTACTCATTATGCAGAAGACAGCAGAATGTCCCATTTCACATGTTTGCAAATGTAGAAAAGTCTTTTGAAAATAGCAGAGCTCACAATGCATTGTGAGCTTGTAGATCGGCTATTTTCAAATGATCGAAATGTATATACAGGGCTGAAGTGGGTAATGTATGTTTGGTAATAACAATCAAAATCTACAAAGTAGCCAGTAACTAAATTTTTCAAATAATTGTAGTGGAGTAAAAGTACAATATTGGCCTCTGAGATGTAGTGGGGTAGAAGTAAAAGTATTGCAAATTGGAAATACTACAATAAATAAAAAGTAATTCGTACTCGTAACTTGCACTTAAGGACAGTAATTAAGTACATGTACTTAGTTACTTTCCACCACTGCTATACCCCGTTTAGTAGTGTAGTGGTGTGATGTGGTGGGGATTGGTTGGTCTATATGGCCATGCCATACCTTTTTGAACCACAAGGTGACACTGTACACTTGGTTTCATAAACAACCTTCCATTCCCTCCCTGTCGCTTTCTCCTGTTCTATTCTTTCTTCTTGATCAGATTGGAGTGCAGTTAAAACCCATACAATATGGTTAAAACCGGCAAAACAATAATATTTGTGTCTCTTCAGGAAGAAGAAAATTAACATGAATGACAGTCAAGTGGCAAATAGGGCCCTATATCATAGAAAAGTACATGTAATCCAAATAAAGATCAGGGGAGAACAGGGTAAGATGACCCACTTTTCATTTAAGTTGTCCTGGAAGCAAGGCAAAAATTAGATAGCAGTCAAATCTAAACATCTACCATTATTTCAGGATGGGTATTTAAATTAAGAGTAACTAAGCATCTATGACAAAGGACCATAAAATATGACTTCTCAATAAAAAAGTGGTCCTGTGGCTCAACTTGCCCCAGGTAAGGGGTAAGTTAACCCACATGATATTTAACATTTCAAGTTTAAACTTGAACAATGAATGTAGTCACTTATCAAAAATAATTTAATAACACATTTCCCTTTTCCCCCCTCTAATTATTTTTTAACGGTTATTTAAACAGTATAAAACCAATTAAATAGTTTGTTATTCAGAACCTTTTAATATTTGCAATTGTTAATACAATATTGAAAACTTAAAAAAGAGAAGCCTTGTAGCCTTGTAAGCCACTCTGTCTGGGATGTAAAGTTGTGCATGTGGTATATATATATATGAATGAATGAATGAGAGATAAATGTAGATTAATTATTATTAGCCAGCTTGACCATGTCTGACAGAACAATTTCTGTTGTGTGTTCCCATGCAGGTACACCAGCATATGAAATGCTAGAATCCGAACCAGACTGGGCACCGTCCTTAAACCTGGGCCATAGTAAAGATCAAGCCTTCAGGGACTGACCGTTTTGCCAGACAATCAAAGAGAGAACACCAAAAGAGAATCGCCACACCTCCAGCAGTGGATGAGACTGCACAGCTAGGGGCAGCACCCATGCCACTAGATGAAGATGGAGAAGAAGCAGCAGGTGCACAAGCTGCAGGTGGAACTAAGGTTTGCGAGTCTGTTACCCAGATGCAGGGAACAGGGAACTGAAGGATGCGCTTGCTAAGAGGAAGTGGGATGAACATTCCCTTGATGATGAGAAAGCAAAGTACTACACCGGACTTTCAAGCCTTGCGCTTGTAATGGGTTTGCCAGGGCATTAAATACTCTGGGTTAAATTGAACTGGTGGCTGTGGCGAACCAAATCTTGGTTCAATTTGCCCCACAGCCACCATTTTAGACAAAATTGACTAGAATAATACTTCAGGACATTTCTTTTGTGTTCTGATCTGTGAAACATATGGGAGAAGATGAAAAATAAGGAAACTTTTATTTCTGAGTGAGACCCTCTTCATTTTTAATGTTGTACGTTTTTTTTAGGACCAGAGTGCGGTGGTAACAGATAAACAGAAACAATACATTTGTCATCAAAAGGAAGAATTTTCACAACATACAAAATTAGGAAAATAAATTCTCAGGCAAGCAAGCCTCCATATGAACATTTGGAAGACAAACTGCAACACAAGAAGGGCTTAAAGGAGAATTTTGGACTAAGGTTTTCTTACCTTTTCTATGATGTTATGATATCTTAGGATGAATGGTACAGTAGACTGTCAAAAAAAAAATGAAGTCTCTTTTTTGGTTGCATAGTGTTCTGTCACTATGAACGTCAGATCTCACAAAAAAAAGCTATTAAAATACGCGATCTAACGCAAGGCCTATCCGCGCACGTTTTAAGCTGTGGCGGACCCGGGATGGAGTTATGACATTTTTCTACTGTACCATTCATCCTAAGATATCATAACGTCATAGAAAAGGTAAGAAAACACAAAACAAGTAGGCATAAAACCTTTAGACTTTCTTCTTCCATGACAAACGTGGATTTAGCAAGAATTTAGCAAGAGTCATACAAACTCAACTTAAAATGTGGATTTAGCAAGATGAGTCAAACAAACGCAACTTAGGCCTGGTCACTATTTAACATGTAAGATGTCTCTAATGCACACTCAAATGTATTACAACACACAGTAGTAGAGATTGGTTATATAACTGATATCAACATTGTGAACATTTTCTTAAAGTCTCCCAGGGGCTCCTGGTTCCAGGGCCCTCACTGCAGGACGTCTCGGGTTCTTCAGGACCCTCACTAGAACAGGTCCTCAAGGAAGCTGGACCTGGTGGAGGTTTGACGAGTGGATGGCTGCAGACCAAAGAGGAACAATTAGTTGTATAAAGCAGGGGTTTTCATACTTTTTCCATGTAAAGGATTCCCATATGGACTTTCATTAGGCCATGGACCCCCATATCAAATGACAATGTCCTACAGACCCTGAAATGGGTTAAAAATAAATAAATAAGAACATAAAAACAAAAAAAGGTAATTGCAGATGTAATGCATCTTTGGTGAATGAAACTATACATTTCTATTAGTGTGTATGTGTGTATATATTTTGTGGAGTTTCGCTGGGGAACCGCCTGACAGGTAAGCACCTCACCGAGGCGAGGCAGTGGGACAGGGCAGAGTACAGCCTAGAGGACAGTGCCCCAGCCTAGGCCGCATTATTGAGGGGCGGTACCTGCCAATCTACCTCCTCACTCAGCCTGATTTGACGACACCTGCGCTGACTGGCTAGGTGGGGCCACACTACAAACACTAGTTTGTAGTGTGGCCCCACTACAAACTAGTAGTGGGGGGTACTAGGGGGCCCCCAGCAAAATGTGTTAACGGCCGACACACACCAGAGAATGTGCACACACACGAGCCCCGCATACACACACTCGCATTTATAGATCCAATCCCATTTTAAAGCTTGCGTATGCAAAGCTCGCGTTATCCACGCACCTGGTGTAGTCGGTATCATTGATATCAATTGGATCTTTCCAAACGCGCCACGCATACGCGCGCTTTGAAAAGCCCGGTAAAGTTTGGGCGTAATGTAGCATCACAATTATTTTAACCAATTTAACCATATTGTATTTTTTTGCTATTCAAAAATAGCAGATATACAAACTCATAGCGCGCCATATATTTTAA
Organism: Gymnoscopelus braueri; assembly: GCF_963280865.1. Lineage (NCBI taxonomy): Eukaryota > Metazoa > Chordata > Actinopteri > Myctophiformes > Myctophidae > Gymnoscopelus > Gymnoscopelus braueri. The sequence goes on from NC_137614.1 coordinate 21,570,814, forward strand.
AAACGAAAAACTTAATTCAAATCTGCTTCTGGAGGTCCCTTGCACAATTTTTTTTAAAGATGGGGGTCCATGGCCAAATACATATATCAAGGCACAAAAAGGTTTAAGAATCACTGCTTTATATGACTCTGCCCAACCTCCCAAGGGCGGACACGCTATCCATTAGGCCATTGAGCTGGTTTCCCCCACTCCTTTGGGGTATTTTCTGTCACTGTACAGTTGCACATATGTGAAATGTGTCGTCTGCATCTACCCATCCTATTTATTAGGAGCAATATACAGTATATGCACTAGTATATATTTACACACAGCCACGCATTACCAGTGTATGTCCACTGCCAGAGTTGTTATCGATGTCCTCAATTGTAGATTCCCCTTCTTCCAAATCTTCAAAGTCCTCAATCATAGGTTCCTCTTCATCTTCCTCAATCAGAGACAGGCTGGAAAGCAAAACACAAATCTGGCATCGATTGCTTGCTGACCACCCGAGTGTACGAAGAAGAAACCAGGATTTAAATATTTGTATCTCAATATGAAGAATTATTGTCTAAAATGACAGATCTTATTTTTGGAAATAATATTTAAATTTTTGGAATGACATTTTTAAGAATTGAAAACTGACAAGATAATTTATAACACAGGCGTAAAACATTTTAGTGGTAGTAACTTTGAATGCAACTTAAGCCGTTCACCGACAACATGACATTTAAAGACAAGATTCAAGACATTTACAAGAAAGATTAGTGGCTAATGCCCCCTCTTACATTGTAACCATGTGGGAGTCCAGATCCCTGAGGTCAGAGTCACGTTGTTGTCTCTGGGTATTCACATTGCGCATCTGGGACCTGGGAAAAAAAAAACATGAAAACACATAATAATATTAATTTTGCCTTCTTAAAAAAATAAACGTCAGAAAATGCTTGATTTCATGGAATATCTATCTATCTCTATCTACAGTATCTATAATATATATAATCACACACACTCCGGACTGTCTACTCTAGGATACATGACTCCTTTAAGTTAATTATGTACTTATTGACAGGCCATTAACCAATTTCTCTTATATAATGCCAAAATATCTGCAACCTGCTGATCCTAGATACACTACACTATTAAAAAAAAAAAAACATACCCCTCAGAGAACTCTTCTTCAGACTCAGGTTCAGAGATGTGTTCGTCTTTATCCAAGCCTAAGAGCATTGTTGACTCATGGTGGAGCACGGTGGAGCTAAAGGGTGGACTTCCCAGGTTGCTCGGCAATGGGCTACTGGAAGCCTCTGCCCCTTTGAGCAAAGTGGAGGTAAAGGTTGGAGTTTCATCGATGCTCGGGAATGGGATACCGCTCTCTGACCCGGAAGCTGACCCTGGAGGACTGGGTTCTTGGGGATAAAATGCCAATACAATGACTCCTATGATTATACATATTATCCCATAAAAACATTATGACAAATCATGTGTCTCCTTCTCACCTGGGCCGGTGGGCCTCCTGCGTTTCGGCTTCGTAGGGCTGGATGTGGAGGTGCTCAAGGAGCGATGGTACATTCTGACAGATGGCCAGGAGAGGGCAGCCTTGGAGCACTTGGCGTTAAGGATGGCAGTTCTGTTAGCATAATATGGCAAGAATGAAGTGAAAAAATATTTTTTTAAATCTTGGTTAAGAAATATTATTTACATCTCTGTTAAAAGTAGTTACCATAGCACTTTGCAGCAAGTGGAATTAAGGAAAAGGGATTTAAGCACGTTTATATGTATAATTAAGCATTTTACAGAGTGGAGCTTTATTTGTAATCCCGTCAATATGCAAGTACACAGTGGAACGAAATGTCTTGGGACAACACAGACTTCTAATTCAGTGACTTCTGGATTTGTCAAAAAGGAAAGGACCTTGGATGATATTCACTGAGCATGTAAACGTTGTATTCAACTTTTCAAGCTACCCAGGTCTGTATTCAACTTTTAATAATAAAGTGACTGCAAACATGGGGCACATGGTAATGCAAGTCACTGTGATAATGAGTGTATAATAGAGTGTCCATGGCTTCGTTTGATGTAGCCGAGTGTGCGTGTTGCGTGTGTCTCCTCACATATGGGTTCGGTTCTGGGGGAGAACTTTAAAGCTGAATTCACTGAGGATCTCCAGAAACAGCAGCTTTGTGGGCTGGAGCCCTCCTTCCACCTCCTGTATGCCATGGAACGCAAAGCGTATACCCTCCCTGAAGTGCACGCACACGCACACGCACGCACACACACACACACACGCACACACACACACACACACACACACACACACACAAAAGAAACTGTCATTTCAAAGTAGAAAAGTGAGCTCCTCTGATTGCAGATCTCCGCCATGCCGGGTTGCCTATACAGGGCTGTGTCAATCGTGGGTTTTAGCTGTCAGGACAAGAGGAACCAACAGGGGAAAATAGAGTTTGTACGGCAGATGGTGCATTTTTTGCACCATCTGCCAAGTGTCCTCTTTTTGGGAATTTAGAATATGGTCACCCTACATGCAATTAAACATTAAAATTATGTCTGAAGGTCCTTGTAATTTTTTTTGTTCTCTTTCACATGTTTCTATGCTGTTAGATTTTTCACCTTGCTCATACTCTTCCTGTCCCCACTCTTTTTCTTTGTTTTCCCATTGTGAACATTAATGATGGAGGTTTTGCAAAAACGAATCAAAATAACCGATCTACAAACTCACAATGTGTCACGATGATGCGTTGTGAGCTTGTAGATCTTCTACTTTCGCTGAATGTTTGCCGCAGAACAAGGGTGCTAGGGTTCATGTGGTTAAGTCTCTGTGGAGAACATCCTCAGAAAAATGCAAAACAAGGACATAATGAGGGACTAACGTGTGCAGGGCCTGCAGTGGCTCTTGGATGCGTTGTAGGTTGACACCAAAGCTCATGGCAAGCTTCTTGGCCAATTCTATGATCTCTTCAAACTCCCTCCCAGCGTTCTCAGTAGGGTCCAGGTATGTGAATAGCTGAACACACACGCACACACACACACACACACACACACACACACACACACACACACACACACACACACACACACACACACACACACACACACACACACACACACACACACACACACACACACACACACACACACAATGAATTCAAACATTACACACATTTTGTACAGCACCGTCTGGAAATTCAGCTTGCTTGGATATTTTCCTCTGTATTGTAGTTTAATGTTGTATGAATATTATTTTACTGTATTTTGTAATATGACAGGGAAAATTGGTTGCTTCCACCTGCTTGCTTGATTTTGTTTTATATGGAGTGCCAGGTGGTTGGGATTTTTCACACGAGTCAACAGCAGTATTTAAAAGTAAATTTTAAAGATTGTGGAGACACAGTGAAACCCCAGCTACTTGATACTCTACTAAGCAGTGGTCCATATTGTCTAAGGTTGCGTTGTCAATACACGATGTTCCATGTGTGAACCTCATACTTGGCACACACACACACACGCGCACGCACACGCACACACACACACACACACACACACACACCTGCTGCAGGCAGAGACACACAGTCGTGGCACTCTCGACTGGATCGATGAGCTTGCTCTTGTTTAGAAGCAGTTTGATGATGTCACCAAAGTCATTATAGAACTACAGTAGAGAAGGAAAGGAAGATTGTCATTATTAATCCATTAAGACCGGGAAAGCATCTGTGTCATTTTTAGATTTCAGATCTACAAGCTCATAGCACCGCTGAGCTTGTAGATCTGCTATTTTTTTTTTTTTATCTTGAAAATGTGTGCAAATCTTTGGGGGAAAAAAATAGAAATATATATATATATATAATATATATATATATATAAATATTTATAAAAGGCTTGAGAACCACTGACATAGCAACATACGTCTTTTTTTTTCAGAAAATTGATAGGATTTAGACGACATTTTTCTAACTTTTTCATGTCAAGGACCCCCAAAATGATATGTATTTGATGGCCGACCACCCCATCTCAAAATATTTTGTTCCAGGGACCACGCCCCAGAAGCAAAGATTTGTGTTAAAAAAAATTACCTTTAAAAATATGTATATATTAAACAATTTGCACAAATTTAAGATTTTTCAAAAAATAGCAGATCTACAAGCTCATAGCGCAGCACTCGGTGCCGTGCTATGAACTTGTAGATCTGCTATTTTTGAATAGCCAAAGTATTAATAATGGTTCAAGTGGACACAATCTGGCTTTATTTTACCAGGCACACTTGTAATTCTAGTTTCTTCACCTGTGTTTATTTTGTTGTGCTGCTGATTATCATATAAAACATTATTTTATTAGTCTTATGTTGGATAATTCTCTGTGTAAAAGATCTGTTGACTTCAATTAATCTCAAATTCACAGCAGGAAGATTTTCAAATTTCCACTGGATTACAGTGTCAACTAGATGTCTAAATGTAAAAGTATTATTCCCATATCATTGTCAACTTCGGTTTATTTCATCCACTGTACTTTTGACTCATTTGTTAGCGTCCTCACTAGTTCTCACTCCCCTCCTCTCAATCACAGCTTCCTTCATTCCTTAATTAATTCTCTCACTTACTCCCCCTCGTTAACTTTTTGTGTTAATACTTTTTTTTTGCTTTGTTTATTTCCCACTGATCACATCACCATTCTAGTATTGAGAAAGCTGGTTTCCAATTTCAAAGGTCAATTACATTGCATATAGAAGAGGACTCATGTAGCACAGAACATATCAGTTGCTTTTTTGCATTTTCTCCACCTTGTCATAATACTTGAAGACATCTGTGGCAGCCTTGAGGTCCAGCACTCCGAAGAGGATCAGTTTGCAGTAGCCAGCCAGCTGGTTACGTTTCCGTTGGACAGCGGCTAGCTTCACTTCCTCTGACTCATCTGGTAGGGGAGGATAGAGAGACTGAGAGTGAATCATCAGAGAGTTGCAGATTGGGCTGCAGTTTTCCTGACAGAGAGAAACAACACTGGTCAATATTGGTGATGAACCGTGTCTACTGCAGTTGTAAGCATTGTCAGCTGAAGGAGGAAAAGATGAAGGCGAGTGAGAGAGAGATGGTCGAAGTAACAGTGAGAGGTATGAGGAAGTGATAAGCTTTGAATATATAAATAAATATATAGAATGGACATTTCCATTCATAGCTAAGCTCTGCTTCCATGTCAAGCACAAAGAGGAAGTAATCCATCCATTGGGGCCTTTGCGATTCGGTTGTTTGATTTGTAATAAGCGTCATTCAGTGTCCCAGAAAAATATGAAGTAGAGAACTACCTATACTTTACATACATACAGTATGGCTTAGACTATCAAGTTAAAAGGAAATGATGTGTTCAGATTCAAATGTGTTCAATCTGTCAACAAAATATATAAAACAATATAAGAGAAAAAAGAAAGCCGTAAACGGTCATGGAAGGCTCTGTATTACACGTGTGCGCACCATCATACTCGTCGTCTTCGGTGAAGATGAAGTCGACGAGGAAGCCAGACATCTCAGTTTGGAGGGTTTGAGGGCAAGAACAGCTCGGCATCTTGAGGTCTGCCTGGGAACGAACCGAATAACCGCTGTACAGCACTAACAGGTCACACAGCAGTTCAAAGGCCTGGAGAGGACAGCACACACACACACACACACACACACACACACACACACACACACACACACACACACACACACACACACACACACACACACACACACACACACACACACACACACACACACACACACACACACACACACACACACAATGCATACATACACACATACACGTCAGTCAGGCTCTTACAGCCTACTGCTATTAATGAATGACTTGTTTATAATTATTACATTGTAATGTGTCCTTTCCTAGAACACATCCAACATTTTAACTGGCCAAAAGTAATCCAGACCTTGTCTCTGATCTCTGCCTGGTCGGAGGACAGACATTTCTCAGACACTCTGTAGAAAGACTTCACCGCCTTCTTCACTTGCATTGGCTCCATCTGGGAGAGAGAAGGAGTCGAGTGATTGTTTGAGTGATTAACACAGCTTAAAGGGCAAGACCACTTTGGTAGAAGTTTGGGTTGTGTAGTTACCCTGCCATGATGTAACTCCAAAGGTGGTGAAGAAATAAAAAATAATTGCTGCATTGATTAGAAATTGATAATTCAAAATATGCTCCCCATTGACTTACATTGTACAGTAAAACAGCTCTCAAAGTCGCTCTTTTAGCATGTAAACGAATGTAAACAAAGTTGATTCAGACAATATAGAACATCACCAAACCCAGTACTGTTTTTGTTTTAAATAAAAATGTTAACTTACTGTTGATTTAGCTATTTTTATTAGAAAGAAAACCTGGACTGGATCGGCGGATCCGGATCCGGATCTTCAAATAGTAAAATCATCAGGAAGTTGACATTTTTATTAAAAAAATAAACAGTACTGGGTTTGGTGATGTTCTATATTGTCTGAATCAGCTTAGTTTGTGTTCGTTTATGGGCTAAAAGAGTGACTTTGAGAGCTGTTTCAGTGTACAATGTAAGTCAATGGGGAGCATATTTTTAATTATCAATTTCTAATTAACACATTGCATGCCAGTCGCGTAGATCTACGCGAACCTATTTAAAGCCGCAGCGTGCCAGTCGCGTAGATCTACGCGAACCGCCGATTCCCATGTTAAGTGCCCCAGGTGCACTTTCCGAATTTTTTTGATCCATTTCCGTTTCCGGTTTCCGGTCGGAAACGGAATTATTCGGTTTCCGGTTTTTTCGATCGTATCCGCTTCCTGTCTGGGGTCCTGTTTAAAACTCGATTTTCTCTGGTTGTTGTTTTTCTCCTCGCTGATCACTGTTTACCGTTGGTCGGCTGTAGCTTCAAGATGGCGGCACGGATTTGGAAACTGTTTTCGCTGGTTGTTTCTCACGGATCCGCTGTGTGTTTAGAACCAAATGAACGCGCACTTTTAACTTATTTAGCGAGGTCTGTGGCGACATGAAAAAAACTAAAAAACAACAATAAAACGCTGGCACTGGTGAGTACATTATGAGATTAAACTCTGGCATGGAATGTGTTAATGGGGCAATTATTTTTCATTTTTTGTCCACCTTTGGAGTTACATCATGGCAAGGTAACTACACAAACCAAACCTCTACCAAAGTGGTCTTGCCCTTTAACCACTGGCAACCTGGCGTCACTATTTTGGACATCCAAAACGTTCACACATTTCAAAAATGGTGACGTGTTGTGAGCTTGTAGATCAGTTATTCCCGCTATTAGTCGTACAATGAAGTATATATGTCTGCATCCATTCTACAAATTGCGTTTAAGTTGCATGGATGTGGATGACATCACCCTTTTCCAGTGTGCAGAAGGGACCTTTGTTTAACAAGTTGGACACCATTACTCCCATGCAACGTACACTGCCCCCCAACAACTCAAGAGAATAAGAACTGAAGCTCCAGTCAGTGAACAAAAACAGTGCAAGTAGCAGCAACTGCAACATAATTGTGTAAATAAAGGTATTTTCCACTGTGTAAACATTTGGCTTCTGAATAATTATGCTGTATTGAGTAATTGTAAGGTTATTCTTTGCTCTTTGCAGAAAAAAGGAGTGTGTGTGGTTACCACAGCAGGAGAGGAACTGGCTGACACTGGCACCTTGGCCCAGAATAGGTGGAAGGCAGCACTCTGCAGAGCTGCAACCATCAGCTGGAATCATATGGAAGAATAAGTCAGGTGTCAGCTCTATGGTGTCTTAACTGCTGCTGTTGAACTTTGTGTTTGTGTGTGTGTGTGTGTGTGTGTGTGTGTGTGTGTGTGTGTGTGTGTGTGTGTGTGTGTGTGTGTGTGTGTGTGTGTGTGTGTGTGTGTGTGTGTGTGTGTGTGTGTGTGTGTGTGTGTGTGTGTGTGTATGGACAAAGCGAAACAATTTGCCAAATACTGCGCTGTTTCAGCTGGCTTGGCTGTGTGGAGAATTATGTACCATTATGTATTCAAGCATTGTCTAACCCCTGTTATGCATAATTGTAAATAATTAAAATTGTCTGTTAATTAGTTCTAAATTGACAGCGATTTGTTTTCAGTTTAAATGGTTAACCTTTTAACCACTTAAACCCTCTATACTTAGTAAACTGGACCTGAGTCTCTTTTGTCTACAGCAAATATCTTTGGTGTAGACAGTGTGCTTGAAGATCAGCTATTTTTGGCTAATGTTCCCCTCAGAATATGGATGCTGGGGTTCAAGTGGTTATACGTCCCAGGTCCAACCACCCAAAATGTACAAGAAATGTGAATGGTGGCTGATGTCAACGTCCCACGATGTGTATGACTGTCATGAAGGATGTGTGAAAACAGTCAGGCAGACACCTGCTTGTTCATGTCTCCGGACTTCACACCCTTGTTCAGCACCTGAAGACAGGGCTCCAAGTGCTGTCCCCTGATTATATTAAATGACCTGGAACAACACACACACACACACACACACACACACACACACACACACACACACACACACACACACCACACACACACACACACACACACACACACACACACACACACAATTATAATACACTCCTTGTGACATACACTTGGATGCACACATGCACATGCACTTACTGTTTTAATTTACCTGCTGAGAGCAGCAATCTTGGTCAAAGCCGTGGCAGCACCATACTGGTCATCTTCATCAGGAGTCTCCTAAAACACACAGTCAACATCACATTCACACAAAATGCATGACCATGTGCAACAAATGTGCCATGAGGATATTGCAAGTGGACCCCCAACTAATTGGCAAAACACTAAGATTTTAATGATAATGAAGCTGATAACTTTTTTTAAAGTGTTTTCATTGTGATACCGATGAATAGGAACTTAATGTTAGTTCCATTGATTCAAGCCACACTGCATAAACATGCGCTGAAAATGCACACGGCCCACCCATCTGACTACTTAACACGACAGCCGCTGTGTTAAGTGGTCAGGTGGGTGAGCCTCGAACACTCAAGATTTTAAAGTGGGCCCGGATCCACAAAAGGTTGAAAATCACTGGTGTAAGAGATTGGCTGGAGTTAAACCACCTGAGATGGTGTGGTTGCTATGTAGGCCGTGTGGTGACCCACCAAAAAGTGCCTAGAAAATGAATTTCGTTCCCACGACTTGGATCTACTTTTTCAATGCATTTTTGCATAGACAATACCCTTGTGGACTTTGGGTTAAAATTTCTCCGCACAAAATCCTGCAGTATTTTTTCACAAGCCAGAAATGTGTATAAAAGTGAATAACCAAAAAACGAAAATCTTGTGCTGCTGTTTTTGCTTGTAAAATGTGTTTTTGGCAACACAAAATCTTTCTCAAATGTCATAAATACATGTACCTAACACCTGAAACAAGTGTTGGTGCCTTAGTGTACTCATATTTGAATTTTGATCATGAAATGTAGAAAGAAAACGCTTCTACTGAAGTGATCGGCGCCCAGCACAATGAAACATACACATAGTACATTTAGATAAAAGCTTATATTTCATACATAGAAAATGTCACAACCTACTGTGTACTGAAAGGTAGGGGAAAAAAGCAGCACTCCTTGGCCCAAAATGGCTGAAAATCAGCCCCCTAGATTGGAATAATGCCAAAAATGAACTAGACTAAAATAAATACACTAAAGCTCCAAATTATTACAACATATGGTATACAATATTTATTAAAATACCAAAGTGTGTCACAGCATGTGTCATTTGTACATCAACCCTCCCACCCACCCACAAGATCAGGCCTTCTGTGTCACTCACAGGTATGAACAGAGAAATGTTGGTTGACAGTGCAACGGCAGCAAAATAGTATACAAATATGACAAAATATTAAAGTGCAGACTGCATCTCCTCTGGATGACCACTGATCACACCATTAATGGATTTGGGGCACCAACTTAACTCAATGCGTATGTCTTGCAGCATCACCAAACCTTTTTCCTAAAAATACCTAGGAAGGACATGTATGTATGTTCAGAGATGTTGCACTTGGTAGGGCAGTGAAAAACCAGCTGGGGGAAATCAGGGGTCAACCTCCGCTTCAATTTATCCTGCCTGCAACATAAAATGTTAGGGAAAGATTAGCACAAGTGTGTAAGTAAAGATGTATTCACAATGATAGCCAATTTAGTTTAAATATACTCTTTTGTGAGGGAATACATCTATAATATACTTTTCAGCATAAAGGTTTTTGTTTTGTTTCCCAGAACTGTCAAAGACACACATGGTATTTGAGTTACCTGTAGTTTGAAGCATCAAGGTCCTCATGCTTCTTCACTGTGTTTACGAACATCCTTTGTAGCTGGTTTATTTTCAGCACCTCTTGGTCAACTATAAGCCATGGCGGATGACTCTCTCACAGAAGATCTTGTAGCGGTCAGCGAAGGGTGGTTCATTTCCACACACACACACACACACACACACACACACACACACACACACACACACACACACACACACACATTAACCATTTATTTATGTCCACATAAAGGAGAAACATACAGGGACACAAATATTATAGGATAGGTGCAGTAAGGTTACATTCACATAATCCTGGAATATGTTTTCATGATACAATAGGCATGTCACTCAGTACTCTATGGGTATAAGTAACACCGTCTCCGCCAATTACAACAGAGACAGCACAATACTTTGCCAACCTTTTTGCCTTCTTTTTGGGCATCCCAAGTTGTTGAAACCCTCTAACAGCCAGTATGTGGGTATGTCCTATAGGCTGCCAAATATAAAAACAAATAGTCTGCACCTAATAGCCCAGCTCTGAGATGGTATGTAGGAGTGGTTGGTATTTAATGATCTTGGTCATAAAGGCTTCCTCTAGGCTAAAGTCAAAGGTGCAGGCTATCTAATACAGACACTTCCCTGGACTCTTTATCAATCACAACATCTGGTGTATTAGCTGTTAACGATGTAAAGATGTCTGAGTTATCACAGAGATGGAACATGGATGAAATGACACACGAATGTTTAAAATACAGTAATAGCACCCATACAATCATAAAATGACAAATCAATATTTGACAGTCCAATATTGACACGCATGTTTTGTTTACAATCTCTTACTTGGCCATATTGCCAATTAGCTTATGGGCTTTATCAGCACTGGTGAGATGCAGTGGTGGACAGCAAGAAAGGACAATTACTTGAGTACTGTAGGTTTTTTTAGTACCTGTACTTTCAGTGGTGTAAAGTAACTAAGTACATTTACTAAAGTAGGCTACTGTACTCAAAGTAGAATTTTGAGTTAGTTTTACTTTCACAACGTGATGTGTTTTGAGCTTATAGATATGCTATTTTCAATTGATTTTTTTCATGTGATAACATAAAAAATGATTTCAGTCTCATGTTAAAATGTGTCTCCCCCCAAATAAATCTATTGAAAATAGCAGATCTACAAGCTCACAACGCGTTGTGATGCGTTCTGAGCTTGTAGATCTGCTATTTTCAATAGATGTTTTTATCTGATAACACAATAAATTATTTCAGTCTCTCATGTTAAAATGCGAGTACCCCCCCCCCCCCGTGTGTGTGGCTCACCTGCTGACGTTTCTGTTTGAGAGAGTTGATCCTTCTGCCGTTTTCCTCTCACATTAATCACATTAATGTCTTTTTGTCAATAACACGCTGGTAGAATGTTGCGTGAAACCCAGCGTCCTCAGGAGGCTTGTAAGAACCCATATCCACACAATGTTGACGTTTATAAGTAACGTTGACACACATTCTGTAGTAGCCCTGAAACATTCAACCATGTGTTTGCACTTTATCCATTAACCCGTACATCTACATAAACGTTCATATTTCAGATTTAAAATGCTTACCTATGGCCATGGATGTTACAATTATGTACGGGCCCAGAGAAGTACCTATATCTTCCGTATTGTTCAATAAAAAGCATGTTAATCCGATCGGTGGCCATTTTCACCATATCCTTTCAACCACGCGACCCTATCGGATGGGAGGTGTATTGCACTCTGATACATTATAAATCAATGAGAAAATGGCCACCGATCGGTTAAGAATACTCTTTATTGAACAATACGGAATATACGGGTACTTCTGCGGGACCCTACAGAATTGTGACATTAGTGGCCATGCGGTAAGCACTTTATATTTGAAATCTGAACGTTTATGTAGATGTACGGGCCGTAAATGGAAAAGTGCAAACACCTGGTTGAAGTTCGGTCGGGACAGACGACCGTCGTGTATCCATGGCTAGTTGTAGTTATATCCCATCTTGTCCGTGTAAATTCCTGAACCTCTTCTTTCTGGACAGACATAAGATTCATATAGCATCGGTTCGAGTCCTTTTGACGTGCTTTTGAAGGATATTTTCTTCGTTTTGAGTTCTTTTCGTCGGACGTTAGCGTTGCCATGGCTGTTGTTGCAGGAAATGGTGAGAGTAACGAGGCGACCCCATTGGCTGTAACGGGAATCACGTGCCAAAAACCGCACCACCCCTTTGAAAGTATTACTACGCTGCTAAGAAAATAGTACCGACTTTTAAACACTGATTAAAAACAAAATGCGCCAAAACAGATGGCGAAACCTTTGTTTCTTACTTACTACCAATAGATCTTTTTTAAGAAGCAGAGATTATTTAGATCCACTTGATGGGAACGAAACTGAACGAAAAGAGCCTAGACAATAGGGCCTAATGAGCACGACCTTCCACTAGAGGCCATCAAGAACAGCTCCTAAGACAGTGGATTTCACATTCACCCATTGCTCATACACGAAAGGCGGAGAAAACCAAGGCACCAATATGCTCATTTGGAGCAGTTACAAGTTAACAGGCGGAAGCAGCTCAATACCTCCAAATGCCATCTCAAAAAGTATAGTTTTATGCATTTAATAAATGCTGTTTTTATCAGAACTATTAAACATGTTACTGTCCAACTACTGAGGCATTTTCTTTACTTTTCCATTATATTATGTAAAGTAGCATGTGGTGTGTGTGTGTACAGTACCTCCAGCACGTTGCTGAGTAAGTGGTTGAGGCGGTCTGTCAGGCTGTCCAGCAGACGGCTGATGGCTGTTTTGGAGCGAGCATAGAAAGTGTATTGCTCTGAGCACAGGGAGGCGAACAGACGTGTGCACGCATCCAGCACACTGGCCTCTGTGTGTTTCATCACAATGTCACACATCTGCTCCAGCAGCAAATCCAGATACTGTACACACACAGAGAGAGCGAGAGAGAGAGAGAGACACACACACAGACAGACAGACAGACAGACAGACAGACAGACAGACAGACAGACAGACAGACAGACAGACAGACAGACAGACAGACAGACAGACAGACAGACAGACAGACAGACAGACAGACAGACAGACAGACAGACAGACAGACAGACAGACAGACAGACAGACAGACAGACAGACAGACAGATAGATGGGAAGAGATATATACAGAGAGAGAAGGGATAGAGATGGTCAAGTTAAGCCAAATTGCGTCACCAGGGAACCTGACTTCTGGGGAAACTGGGTGACGTCCCAGGTTGACTTCCTCTCTGCTCACCTTGTCTAGTTGTCCATTGGTGCTGTAGGTCTCCAGGTCAAAGTAGAGAGGGACTTCCAGGAGGCGGTTCACATTCTTAGCGTCTGCAGAGTACTGGAGGACAGAGGAAAGGGAAAGGATTAGTGTAGCCGCCCATAGTTAGCCCCCCTTACGTCCTATTTTATACTAAGACATTTATAACACATCGCGTGCCAATCGCGTAGATCTACGCGAACCTAAATAACAGCGCAGCGTGCCAATCGCGTAGATCTACGCAAAGTGGTCTTTTATTTATTTTTTCTCTCGCAGTGACACATTTCATTGTAGCACTCTCTCGCAGTCACACATTTCATTGTAGCACACCCGGATACGGAAATGACGTCAATCGAAGATTTTCGTTCCCATCCGCCGCCGCTCTAAAGCTTCTGCTAAATCGCCATTATCTCTGTGTTGTTTTTCTCCGCGCTGAAAGCTGTTTAAAACGTTTTTTAGAAACTGCGACTACTGCAAAATGGAATGTCGCCGATTGAAAATTTCTTCTCTGGGCCACTCACACAACTACCCTGTGTGTCTACAAACAGTTGAACGCGCGATCATAAGGTATTTAGCGAGGTCTGTGGCGAGGTGAAAAAAACCCTCATTTTTCTCTACCCCAATGTAATTGTAACCAACTCCCCTTGATCAGATGACATTTGTAACAAACGTAGTGTGGTCTGGGATTACATTACATTGATTGTTTTGTGGTGTGTTGTTGGACTGTTTTATTTATTATCACCATTATTTTTTATGCATTGTGCCAGAGAGGACCCCGAGGTGATGCATGTCAAGGGGTTTATCCTCTAATTACATTTTTAAATAAATAAAGTATAAACAATAAAATCTGTCACTGCTAACCCCACTCCCATCTATTGGCCGAGGGAACTTGTAGACCAGTGGTTCCCAAACTTTTTAGCTCAAGACCCAAAAGAGAGATTAGACGTTTGCCCGGGACCCAAACTAGTGAAAATAGCAGATCTACAAGCTCACAACGCGGCGCGATAGATCAGCTATTTTCACTACTTCTTAAAAGTTCCTTTTTAATTTATTTAAGGAAATTATTTGATTCATTTCATTTTATTTATGAAATACTTTTGAAATATATTGGAATTCATTTAGTTGTGATTATGTCAAAAAGGGGATATTTACTCGCGACCCGTAAAAGATTTGGTCCGCGACCCAAACATGGGTCCCGACCCACTGTTTGTGAAATTATTTTGGGGGGTCCCGAGATGATTAGCTTAATGTGCAACACAGTTTTGTCACTCAACAGTAAATTAACCAACACACAGTATGTGGAACCAAGTCAAACTAAATGTAATGCCTCAACTCCTACAATTCCAAATGCTTGTCAGGGTGGGGGTCCCCAGTTCAAATAAGATTATTTGGGGGTCCCCCGTTCAAATATGATTTTTTTTGGGGGTCCCCCGTTCAAATATGATTTTTTTTGGGGGTCCCCAGTTCAAATATTATTATTGGGGGGGGTCGCGGCCTGAAAAGTTTGGGAACCCTTGCTGTAGACAACCCTCCTCTGATACACATAGAGTCACTAGGCACCAGCCCTTTGTTTTCAGCCAACAGGGAGGAGTTTCACTCGCTTCATGCTATCCCTCTTGGTTCTGCTCCCTGCTGAACAGGTTCTCTGACCAACCATTAGAAGTCATATTCTACAGAGAATACAATCCCTTGACAGCAAACACTGGGGTACTGTGGAGGAATCAAACACATCTCTACTGTGGTGGGCGAGTACTTTATACCCACGCCACCCAGATACCTCCACTCTCTCTCGGGTACCTTGGCCAGTAGCTGGGGCAGGACAGGGATGAAATGGCTGCTGATACGCCTCCTGTCTTGGGCATGGCTTTTCTTATCCTTCTGGCTTAAGACCTGATCTCGCACGCACGCACGCACGCACGCACGCACGCACGCACGCACGCACGCACGCACGCACGCACGCACGCACGCACGCACGCACGCACGCACGCACGCACGCACGCACGCACGCACGCACGCACGCACGCACGCACGCACGCACACACACACACACACACACACACACACACACACACACACACACACACACACACACACACACACACACACACACACACACACACACACACACACACACACACACACACACACACACACACACACACAGCAACATGACAACAGATGTACAGTGTAGAAGAGCAACAGATACAAAATATATTATTGTACAGGCCAGTGAGGAGAACACAGAAATAGTTTGTGAATGATG
>NC_137614.1:21592537-21635554 GCF_963280865.1 Gymnoscopelus braueri
TATAAACAAGTCATTCATTAATAGCAGTAGGCTGTAAGAGCCTGACTGACGTGTGTGTGTGTGTGTGTGTGTGTGTGTGTGTGTGTGTGTGTGTGTGTGTGTGTGTGTGTGTGTGTGTGTGTGTGTGTGTGTGTGTGCTGTCCTCTCCAGGCCTTTGAACTGCTGTGTGACCTGTTAGTGCTGTACAGCGGTTATTCGGTTCGTTCCCAGGCAGACCTCAAGATGCCGAGCTGTTCTTGCCCTCAAACCCTCCAAACTGAGATGTCTGGCTTCCTCGTCGACTTCATCTTCACCGAAGACGACGAGTATGATGGTGCGCACACGTGTAATACAGAGCCTTCCATGACCGTTTACGGCTTTCTTTTTTCTCTTATATTGTTTTATATATTTTGTTGACAGATTGAACACATTTGAATCTGAACACATCATTTCCTTTTAACTTGATAGTCTAAGCCATACTGTATGTATGTAAAGTATAGGTAGTTCTCTACTTCATATTTTTCTGGGACACTGAATGACGCTTATTACAAATCAAACAACCGAATCGCAAAGGCCCCAATGGATGGATTACTTCCTCTTTGTGCTTGACATGGAAGCAGAGCTTAGCTATGAATGGAAATGTCCATTCTATATATTTATTTATATATTCAAAGCTTATCACTTCCTCATACCTCTCACTGTTACTTCGACCATCTCTCTCTCACTCGCCTTCATCTTTTCCTCCTTCAGCTGACAATGCTTACAACTGCAGTAGGGCTACACGGTTCATCACCAATATTGACCAGTGTTGTTTCTCTCTGTCAGGAAAACTGCAGCCCAATCTGCAACTCTCTGATGATTCACTCTCAGTCTCTCTATCCTCCCCTACCAGATGAGTCAGAGGAAGTGAAGCTAGCCGCTGTCCAACGGAAACGTAACCAGCTGGCTGGCTACTGCAAACTGATCCTCTTCGGAGTGCTGGACCTCAAGGCTGCCACAGATGTCTTCAAGTATTATGACAAGGTGGAGAAAATGCAAAAAAGCAACTGATATGTTCTGTGCTACATGAGTCCTCTTCTATATGCAATGTAATTGACCTTTGAAATTGGAAACCAGCTTTCTCAATACTAGAATGGTGATGTGATCAGTGGGAAATAAACAAAGCAACAAAAAAAGTATTAACACAAAAAGTTAACGAGGGGGAGTAAGTGAGAGAATTAATTAAGGAATGAAGGAAGCTGTGATTGAGAGGAGGGGAGTGAGAACTAGTGAGGACGCTAACAAATGAGTCAAAAGAACAGTGGATGAAATAAACCGAAGTTGACAATGATATGGGAATAATACTTTTACATTTAGACATCTAGTTGACACTGTAATCCAGTGGAAATTTGAAAATCTTCCTGCTGTGAGATTAATTGAAGTCAACAGATCTTTTACACAGAGAATTATCCAACATAAGACTAATAAAATAATGTTTTATATGATAAGCAGCAGCACAACAAAATAAACACAGGTGAAGAAACTAGAATTACAAGTGTGCCTGGTAAAATAAAGCCAGATTGTGTCCACTTGAACCATTAATACTTTGGCTATTCAAAAATAGCAGATCTACAAGTTCATAGCACGGCACCGAGTGCTGCGCTATGAGCTTGTAGATCTGCTATTTTTTTTTAAATCTTAAATTTGTGCAAATTGTTTAATATATACATATTTTTAAAGGTAATTTTTTTTAACATAAATCTTTGCTTCTGGGGCGTGGTCCCTGGAACAAAATATTTTGAGATGGGGTGGTCGGCCATCAAATACATATCATTTTGGGGGTCCTTGACATGAAAAAGTTAGAAAAATGTCGTCTAAATCCTATCAATTTTCTGAAAAAAAAACGTATGTTGCTATGTCAGTGGTTCTCAAACCTTTTATAAATATATATATATATATATATATTATATATATATATATTTCTATTTTTTTCCCCAAAGATTTGCACACATTTTCAAGATAAAAATAAATAAATAGCAGATCTACAAGCTCAGCGGTGCTATGAGCTTGTAGATCTGAAATCTAAAAATGACACAGATGCTTTCCCGGTCTTAATGGATTAATAATGACAATCTTCCTTTCCTTCTCTACTGTAGTTCTATAATGACTTTGGTGACATCATCAAACTGCTTCTAAACAAGAGCAAGCTCATCGATCCAGTCGAGAGTGCCACGACTGTGTGTCTCTGCCTGCAGCAGGTGTGTGTGTGTGTGTGTGTGTGTGTGTGTGTGTGTGTGTGTGCGCGTGTGTGTGTGTGTGTGCCAAGTATGAGGTTCACACATGGAACACCGTGTATTGACAACGCAACCTTAGACAATATGGACCACTGCTTAGTAGAGTATCAAGTAGCTGGGGTTTCACTGTGTCTCCACAATCTTTAAAATTTACTTTTAAATACTGCTGTTGACTCGTGTGAAAAATCCCAACCACCTGGCACTCCATATAAAACAAAATCAAGCAAGCAGGTGGAAGCAACCAATTTTCCCTGTCATATTACAAAATACAGTAAAATAATATTCATACAACATTAAACTACAATACAGAGGAAAATATCCAAGCAAGCTGAATTTCCAGACGGTGCTGTACAAAATGTGTGTAATGTTTGAATTCATTGTGTGTGTGTGTGTGTGTGTGTGTGTGTGTGTGTGTGTGTGTGTGTGTGTGTGTGTGTGTGTGTGTGTGTGTGTGTGCGCGTGTGCGTGTGTGTTCAGCTATTCACATACCTGGACCCTACTGAGAACGCTGGGAGGGAGTTTGAAGAGATCATAGAATTGGCCAAGAAGCTTGCCATGAGCTTTGGTGTCAACCTACAACGCATCCAAGAGCCACTGCAGGCCCTGCACACGTTAGTCCCTCATTATGTCCTTGTTTTGCATTTTTCTGAGGATGTTCTCCACAGAGACTTAACCACATGAACCCTAGCACCCTTGTTCTGCGGCAAACATTCAGCGAAAGTAGAAGATCTACAAGCTCACAACGCATCATCGTGACACATTGTGAGTTTGTAGATCGGTTATTTTGATTCGTTTTTGCGAAACCTCCATCATTAATGTTCACAATGGGAAAACAAAGAAAAAGAGTGGGGACAGGAAGAGTATGAGCAAGGTGAAAAATCTAACAGCATAGAAACATGTGAAAGAGAACAAAAACAATTACAAGGACCTCCAGACATAATTTTAATGTTTAATTGCATGTAGGGTGACCATATTCTAAATTCCCCAAAAGAGGACACTTGGCAGATGGTGCAAAAAATGCACCATCTGCCGTACAAACTCTATTTTCCCCTGTTGGTTCCTCTTGTCCTGACAGCTAAAACCCACGATTGACACAGCCCTGTATAGGCAACCCGGCATGGCGGAGATCTGCAATCAGAGGAGCTCACTTTTCTACTTTGAAATGACAAAGTGTGTGTGTGTGTGTGTGTGTGTGTGTGTGCGTGTGCGTGTGCGTGCACTTCAGGGAGGGTATACGCTTTGCGTTCCATGGCATACAGGAGGTGGAAGGAGGGCTCCAGCCCACAAAGCTGCTGTTTCTGGAGATCCTCAGTGAATTCAGCTTTAAAGTTCTCCCCCAGAACCGAACCCATATGTGAGGAGACACACACACAACACACACACTCGGCTACATCAAACGAAGCCATGGACACTCTATTATACACTCATTATCACAGTGACTTGCATTACCATGTGCCCCATGTTTTCAGTCACTTTATTATTAAAAGTTGAATACAGACCTGGGTAGCTTGAAAAGTTGAATACACCGTTTACATGCTCAGTGAATATCATCCAAGGTCCTTTCCTTTTTGACAAATCCAGAAGTCACTGAATTAGAAGTCTGTGTTGTCCCAAGACATTTCGTTCCACTGTGTACTTGCATATTGACGGGATTACAAATAAAGCTCCACTCTGTAAAATGCTTAATTATACATATAAACGTGCTTAAATCCCTTTTCCTTAATTCCACTTGCTGCAAAGTGCTATGGTAACTACTTTTAACAGAGATGTAAATAACATTTCTTAACCAAGATTTTTAAATTATTTTTTTCACTTCATTCTTGCCGTATTATGCTAACAGAACTGCCATCCTTAACGCCAAGTGCTCCAAGGCTGCCCTCTCCTGGCCATCTGTCAGAATGTACCATCGCTCCTTGAGCACCTCCACATCCAGCCCTACGAAGCCGAAACGCAGGAGGCCCACCGGCCCAGGTGAGATGGAGAAACATGATTTGTCATAATGTTTTTATGGGATAATATACATGTATAATCATAGGAGTCATTGTGTTGGCATTTTATCCCCAAGAACCCAGTCCTCCAGGGTCAGCTTCCGGGTCAGAGAGCGGTATCCCATTCCCGAGCATCGATGAAACTCCAACCTTTACCTCCACTTTGCTCAAAGGGGCAGAGGCTTCCAGTAGCCCATTGCCGAGCAACCTGGGAAGTCCACCCTTTAGCTCCACCGTGCTCCACCATGAGTCAACAATGCTCTTAGGCTTGGATAAAGACGGACACATCTCTGAACCTGAGTCTGAAGAAGAGTTCTCTGAGGGGTATGTTTTTTCTTTTAATAGTGAAGTGTATCTAGGATCAGCAGGTTGCAGATATTTTGGCATTATATAAGAGAAATTGGTTAATGGCCTGTCAATAAGTACATAATTAACTTAAAAGGAGTCATGTATCCTAGAGTAGACAGTCCGGAGTGTGTGTGATTATATAGAGATACTGTAGATATAGATAGATAGATATTCCATGAAATCAAGCATTTTCTGACGTTTTTTTTTTTAAGAAGGCAAAATTAATATTATGTGTTTTCATGTTTTTTTTTTCCCCAGGTCCCAGATGCGCAATGTGAATACCCAGAGACAACAACGTGACTCAGACCTCAGGGATCTGGACTCCCACATGGTTACAATGTAAGAGGGGGCATTAGCCACTAATCTTTCTTGTAAATGTCTTGAATCTTGTCTTTAAATGTCATGTTGTCGGTGAACGGCTTAAGTTGCATTCAAAGTTACTACCACTAAAATGTTTTACGCCTGTGTTTTAAATTATCTTGTCAGTTTTCAATTCTTAAAAATGTCATTCCAAAAATTTAAATATTATTTCCAAAAATAAGATCTGTCATTTTAGACAATAATTCTTCATATTGAGATACAAATAAATAAATCCTGGTTTCTTCTTCGTACACTCGGGTGGTCAGCAAGCAATCGATGCCAGATTAGTGTTTTGCTTTCCAGCCTGTCTCTGATTGAGGAAGATGAAGAGGAACCTATGATTGAGGACTTTGAAGATTTGGAAGAAGGGGAATCTACAATTGAGGACATCGATAACAACTCTGGCAGTGGACATACACTGGTAATGCGTGGCTGTGTGTAAATATATACTAGTGCATATACTGTATATTGCTCCTAATAAATAGGATGGGTAGATGCAGAGGACACATTTCACATATTATGTGCAACTGTACAGTGACAGAAAATACCCCAAAGGAGTGGGGGAAACCAGCTCAATGGCCTAATGGATAGCGTGTCCGCCCTTGGGAGGTTGGGCAGAGTCATATAAAGCAGTGATTCTTAAACCTTTTTGTGCCTTGATATATGTATTTGGCCACGGACCCCCATCTTTAAAAAAAAATGTGCAAGGGACCACCAGAAGCAGATTTGAATGAAGGTTTTCGCTTTAAAAATATATGACGCGCTATGAGTTTGTATATCTGCTATTTTTGAATAGTGAAAAAATACAATATGGTTAAATTGGTTAAAATGATTGTGATGCTACATTACGCCCAAACTATACCGGGCTTTTCAAAGCGCGCGTATGCGTGGTGCGTTTGGAAAGATACAATTGATATCAATGATACCGACTACACCAGGTGCGTGGATAACGCGAGCCGTGCATACGCAAGCTTTAAAATGGGATTGGATCTATAAATGCGAGTGTGCGTGTGTGGGGCTCGTGTGTGTGCACATTCTCTGGTGTGTGTCGGCCGTTAACACATTTTGCTGGGGTCCCCTGGTACCCCCCCAAGGACCATGGGGGTCCATTTACCGAGGAGAGCCAGTAGGGACTGAGGCAGAGTGAGTGAGTGTTTATAGTGTGGCCCCACCTAGCCAGTCAGCGCAGGTGTCG
Source organism: Gymnoscopelus braueri (assembly GCF_963280865.1). Lineage (NCBI taxonomy): Eukaryota > Metazoa > Chordata > Actinopteri > Myctophiformes > Myctophidae > Gymnoscopelus > Gymnoscopelus braueri. The sequence continues at coordinate 21,598,681 of NC_137614.1, forward strand.
TCAAATCAGGCTGAGCGAGGAGGTAGATTGGCAGATACCGCCCCTCAATAATGCGGCCTAGGCTGGGGCACTGTCCTCTAGGCTGTACTCTGCCCTGTCCCACTGCCTCGCCTCAGTGAGGTGCTTACCTGTCAGGCGGTTCCCCAGCGAAACTCCACAAAATATATACACACACACACACACACTAATAGAAATGTATAGTTTCATTCACCAAAGATGCATTACATCTGCAATTACCTTTTTTTTTGTTTTTATGTTCTTATTTATTTATTTTTAACCCAAAACATCTTTTCATTTCAGGGTCTGTAGGTCATTGTCATTTGATATGGGGGTCCATGGCCTAATGAAAGTCCATATGGGAATCCTTTACATGGAAAAAGTATGAAAACCCCTGCTTTATACAACTAATTGTTCCTCTTTGGTCTGCAGCCATCCTCTCGTCAAACCTCCACCAGGTCCAGCTTCCTTGAGGACCTGTTCTAGTGAGGGTCCTGAAGAACCCGAGACGTCCTGCAGTGAGGGCCCTGGAACCAGGAGCCCCTGGGAGACTTGGAGAAAATGTTCACAATGTTGATATCAGTTATATAACCAATCTCTACTACTGTTTGTTGTAATACATTTGAGTGTGCATTAGAGACATCTTACATGTTAAATAGTGACCAGGCCTAAGTTGCGTTTGTTTGACTCATCTTGCTAAATCCACATTTTAAGTTGAGTTTGTATGACTCTTGCTAAATTCTTGCTAAATCCACGTTTGTCATGGAAGAAGAAAGTCTAAAGGTTTTATGCCTACTTGTTTTGTGTTAAAGGGCAAGACCACTTTGATAGGGTTTTGGGTTGTGTAGTTACCTTGCCATGATGTAACTCCAAAGGTGGGCAAGAAATAAAAAATAATTGCTCCATTGATTAGAAATTGATAATTCAAAATATGCTCCTCATTGACTTACATTGTACGGTAAAACAGCTCTCAAAGTCACTCTTTTAGCACATAAACTAACGCAAACAAAGTTGATTCAGACAATATAGAACATCACCAAACCCAGTACTGTTTGTTTTTTTTATAAAAATGTCAACTTCCTGTTGATTTTGCCATTTTTAATAAGTAGAAAACCTGGACTGGATCCGCAGATCCGGATCCAGATCTTCAAATAGTAAAATCAACTGGAAGTTGACATTTTTGTTAAAAAAACAAACAGTACTGGGTTTGGTGATGCTCTATATTGCCTGAATCAGCTATGTTTGGGTTCATTTATGTGCTAAAAGAGTGACTTAGAGAGCTGTTTTACCGGACAATGTAAGTCAATGAGGAGCATATTTTGAATTATCAATTTCTAATCAATGGAGCAATTATTTTTGATTTCTTGCCCACCTTTGGGGTTACATCATGGCAAGGTACTACACAACCCAAACCTCTACCAAAGTGGTCTTACCCTTTAAGCCCTTCTTGTGTTGCAGTTTGTCTTCCAAATGTTCATATGGAGGCTTGCTTGCCTGAGAATTTATTTTCCTAATTTTGTATGTTGTGAAAATTCTTCCTTTTGATGACAAATGTATTGTTTCTGTTTATCTGTTACCACCGCACTCTGGTCCTAAAAAAAACGTTCAACATTAAAAATGAAGAGGGTCTCACTCAGAAATAAAAGTTTCCTTATTTTTCTTCTTCTCCCATATGTTTCACAGATCAGATCACAAATCACGAAGTATTATTCTAGTAAATTTTGTCTAAAATGGTGGCTGTGGGGCAAATTGAACCAAGATTTGGTTCGCCACAGCCACCAGTTCAATTTAACCCAGAGTATTTAACGCTCTGGCAAACCCATTACAAGCGCAAGGCTTGGAAGTCCGGTGTAGTACTTTGCTTTGTTATCGTCAAGGGAATGTTCATCCCACTTCCTCTTGGCAAGCGCATCCTTCAGTTCCCTGTTCCCTGCATCTGGGTAACAGACTCGCAAACCTCAGTTCCACCTGCAGCTTGTGCACCTGCTGCTTCTTCTCCATCTTCATCTAGTGGCATGGGTGCTGCCCCTAGCTGTGCAGTCTCATCCACTGCTGGAGGTGTGCCGATTCTCTTTTGGTGTTCTCTCTTTGATTGTCTGGCAAAACGGTCAGTCCCTGAAGGCTTGATTTTTACTATGGCCCAGGTTTAAGGACGGTGCCCAGTCTGGTTCGGATTCCAGCATTTCATATGCTGGTGTACCTGGGAACACACAACAGAAATTGTTCTGTCAGACATGGTCAAGCTGGCTAATAATAATAAATCTACATTTATCTCTCTCTCATTCATTCATTCATTCATTCATTCATTCATATATATATATATATATATACACCACATGCACAACTTTACATCCCAGCCTTACAAGGCTACAAGGCTTCTCTTTTTTAAGTTTTCAATATTGTATTAACAATTGCAAATATTAAAAGGTTCTGAATAACAAACTTTATTTAATTGGTTTTATATTGTTTAAATAACCGTTAAAAAAAGAATTAGAGGGGGGAAAAGGGAAATGTGTTATTACATTATTTTTGATAAGTGACTACATTCATTGTTCAAGTTTAAACTTGAAATATCATGTGGGTTAACTTACCCCTTACCTGGGGCAAGTTGAGCCACAGGACCACTTTTTTATTGAGAAGTCATATTTTATGGTCCTTTGTCATAGATGCTTAGTTACACTTAATTTAAATACCCATCCTGAAATAATGGTAGATGTTTAGATTTGACTGCTATCTAATTTTTGCCTTGCTTCCAGGACAACTTAAATGAAAAGTGGGTCATCTTACCCTGTTCTCCCCTGATCTTTATTTGGATTACATGTACTTTTCTATGATATAGGGCCCTATTTGCCACTTGACTGTCATTCATGTCATTCATTTTCCTGAAGAGACACAAATATTATTGTTTTGCCGGTTTTAACCATATTGTATGGGTTTTTAACTGCACTCCAATCTGATCAAGAAGAAAGAATAGAACAGGAGAAAGCGACAGGGAGGGAATGGAAGGTTGTTTATGAAACCAAGTTTACAGTATCACCTTGTGGTTCAAAAAGGTATGGCATGGCCATATAGACCAACCAATCCCCACCACATCACACCACTACACTACTAAACGGGGTATAGCAGTGGTGGAAAGTAAATAAGTACATGTACTTAATTACTGTCCTTAAGTGCAAGTTACGAGTACGAATTACCTTTTATTTATTGTAGTATTTCCAATTTGCAATACTTTTACTACTCCACTACATCTCAGAGGCCAACATTGTACTTTTACTCCACTACAATTATTTGAAAACTTTAGTTACTGGCAACTTTGTAGATTTTGATTGTTATTACCAAACATACATTACCCACTTCAGCCCTGTATATACATTTCGATAATTTGAAAATAGCCGATCTAAAGCTCACAATGCATTGCGATGCGACGCATTGTGAGCTCTGCTATTTTCAAAATATTTTTCTACATTTGCAAACATGTGAAATGGGACATTCTGCATAATGAGTACTTTTACATTTGGTACTTTACGTATATTTTGCCCACACAGATGACAAAACACTGATGTTGGCCTACAAGGAAATATGGCACCCTCTACCTTCAAAGCCTGATCCAACCCTACAACCCCTCCTGCACACTCAGATCAGCCAAGGCATGAAAGGTGAACATTCCCTAGCACACCTCGGGACAACGCTCCACATGCCGACCTCACCCCCTAGCACTTCACTCTCCCTGTACCCCTTCCTGCCACCTTCTGCCTCCAAGATTTTGGTCATTCGTTCTCATGTTTTTGTTAGTTGTATTAGGCTTGTTTTTCTAGACCACAATATTAAGAATGTAATTTAGATTAGCAGTTTATTTAAACGGATGCTAGGTTGTTGTTTTTTTACCTGGTATCCTATAGTTTCAGTATACAGATTAATATTTTTGATATTGTTTAAGCTGATGCTAGGTTCTTGATTAACGTTTCATCCTAGTTTCTTGAGGCACTACTACACTGTCTCTCTACTACAATGCCTAAATTGTAATATTGAAGTGATTTATTATATGCTCATGCACTTTTAAAGAGAAATCATTCCAATCCGTATACAACTCAGACCACCAGAAGTGGGCTTGAGTCCTGTGGGGTGTACCTGAGTGAGGTATGTTGAAAAAACAAGACGGGTGCTTGGACCCCTAATAATTCAGGTCAATTCGGCCTAGAGTTAAATGAAGAAATGGAATGTCGTCATTGTGCAACTGATTGTGCCAGATTATATTTGAAGTTGAAATATTTTCTTAGTTAAAATAAGTGTTAAATACTCTGTATTTTGTTATAGATGTCTGTTCAATAACAGGGGTCTCCCCCCATATCTCCAGTTCTTTAGAACATTGAAAATACATTTTGAAGGATACCAATTGTTTTCCAATCAGGAGAGAGAACGCATATGATTACACTGTTGGGCCAAAGTTCCAGTTGTCCAGAATATATCTCTAAATTCAAATGTGTGGAATGCAGGATGAACCCTACTGATTATAGTGACCCCATGGCCTTTCCTCTAGCAGTGGTTCTCAAACTTAAAAATGTCAAGGACCCCATAACTCTGTCCTGTAAGGGTCCGTTTTGACCCCCTCAAGGAACCCTGAGGCTTTTAGAACCACTGCTCTAGCACCTCCTTTGAATACACAATGTAAGCCCCCTTGTAGTGTGACTGTATACCAATCCTGTGAGGAAATACTGGTTTTAATTATATATATATTCCATTTGGAACAAAGACTGAGGGTCTTCTAGCTGTAGATGTTACTATATTATGATAATTAATTTCTGAATTGCAAATGTTTTCAAATGCGGGTATATTTCTGAAGGGGGAAAAAAAGGAGATTTCAGGGGCAATTTATGTATGTTTTGAAATGTGTTTGGGAGGAGTATGAAAAAGCATGTTATCCATAAGAAATAAACTCAGCCTTGTGGAAAATCTACTGTGATGGACTTGGAAAGTGGTGGACTTGACGTTTACAAAGCATGACATAATGCATATGTGGATAGAACTCTTCTTCATTCCCTAGTGTTAAAGCATCATAACATTATAGCGGCTGTGGGAGATTTCCATGGTAGGAGTCACAAAGACTGCCTATACATTTTCTACAATGTTTCATGCTGCTATATATTTATAGAAACTGTCAAATGTTTGTATAATGCTACCAATAGTGCAGGCTAAGCTAATATACAGCAATTTTGATGTTGGGCAGATTAGATGTCTCCTGTCAGAATTGACAATGAAAAGCTTTTATTCCTGAGGTGGGAAAACATGTTTTCTTGGAAGTTTTAAGAGGTAATATTATTTAAAACAGAAATAACATAATTGCATCCATCTCATGGAATGACATTATGAAATAGTTAATGAAGTATTCAACTCCAGTTCAGTGGCTTGGGAATCAATGCAATTTGCATTAGTCACCAAACTTATTCCTAAGGCGTAGTGTGTACGACACCGCCACCTCCTGTCCATAATATTGAACTACAATAATTAACTACCTGACTCTTGTACACGAATTTCTAACATTAAAACAGTAGCTGTTTGCCTATCTTATTACTTTAATTAGATTGGTGCAGCCTGAATTAAATCACGACACTAGGCTTCTGAGTTTTACACACTTAATTATTAGGGTTTTATTATTGAATTCTATTGCTAGAGTGATCTGGGTGCAGCTGTGCTCAGTTATATTATGGGGTGCTCCTCGGGGAACGTGCCAAAATATCGCGAGACTGTCCAACATTGCCAGTCTGACAACCAAATATCGCGATACTACATAGCCTGAAACGATACCTGCCCCCGTTTAGATGCCTCAATAAAATGATGTACTATGCACATCGAAAAACCAGTGATCACAAAACTACCTGTGATATGTCTTCTTTTATATTCCTGAACCGATTGTATGACAAAGGTCGCAATCGTTCCGAAATAGTGTTTGTTCATAAGCTCTCATTCACTGCCAGGTATTTAATCGAACTTCCGGTGCGAGTTTGCCATCAGTGGGCAGCGTTGCCATGTCCGCTTTTTATAAGCGACTTTGGGCTTGTTTTTCTCAGAGTGTAGAAAAGAGAGTAACGACACGCTTTGATCTCGCCGCAAAGAGGGCTCCTATGGGCTATAGTTCCAAACATTGGAACTATCTCATTGAGATAGACAGAGCACTTCCGCATTCCATTCTTACAATGGGAGTCGACGCTAGTGTCAGAACTCTCTTTAAGGCTCTGGTTTTTCTCTAAAGTTGATTATAAATATTGGTACAGTAGTTGCGGTTTGTGTTTTTTGGGGGGCTTGCTTCTAACTGTATAAGCAAGCCCCTAACTTTATAAGCAAGCCCCCCCCCAACAAAAAACAAACACAACCTGCAACCACCCTTAAGAATCTAAGTATAGTGTCTATAGTGACCCGAATTGAAACAAGCCTATGGCTTTCTTGGGTGTTTTATCCTATTAGCTGACCTTGTTTTGAACTGTACTTTTCATGTGCTTTGTTGTTCTGCAAACTTCTAATAAAGTATTCAATCAATCAATCAAAGTGTATTTGGGCTTGCTTCAGTTTAACCACTTTAACCCATATACATCAGATATTTGAAAACAGACGATCTACAAGCTCACAACACGCCTGCGTTGTGAGCTTGTAGATCTGCTATTTTCAAAAACAAAAGTAAAACATCTGGAACATTTTAAATCTTGTATAGGGGTCCCTGGCTCAAAATAGTTTCAGATGGGTGGTCTGTGGCCAAATATATGTTAATTTTAGGGTCCTTGACATGAAAATGTTTGAGAACCAGACTGAACCACTGATCTAAAACAACATTAGACATTTGACTTATTTTGGCCTTGTTTTCATAGACCGGGTTGCTTGTTTCTCTCGTAAAGTCTGGCAATACTGCCCATGAGCGTCATGGCGCATGCGCGGCATCCAGCGCGTCCCTTCCTTCTTATCTAAGTCAGTGTTGCCATGTCGGCTTATTATAAGCGACTTTGGGCTTATTTTTCTGTAAAGTTTCTTGTAAAAATTGTTAGTTGCGGGTTGCGGTTTTTTTGGGCTGGTTTCTAAAGTGTACTTGTTTATTTAGGCTTGCTTCAAAACAAATTAATTATTTAAACCCGTGGTTCTCAAATATTTTCATGAAAATGTTTTGTGTCACAGGGAGGGAGCATTAATTTGTGTTGTTAAAATGTTTTAAAAATATTCCAAATATTCCACATTTTATTGCAAGTTTTTTTTAAATCCTCAAGATCTTCAAGCTCACGTTGTGAGATAGTAGATCGGCTATTTTCAATTAGCCGATGTTTAAAGTAGGCCTACTCATGAGTCATGTGGCTTCTTTTGGGCTTGTTTTCCTAGACCGGTTGCTTATTTCTCTCACAAGATGTGGCAACACTGATCCAAGTTCCTTGTCTATAATAGGAAAGGAGACACACACCCACACACACCCACACACACACACACACACACACACACACACACACACACACACACAATAATAATATTCCAAATATATATATATTTTTAAATAGCAGATCAACAAGCTCACAACTTGTCACATTGTGATGGATTGTGAAGTTGTATATCTGTTATTTTCAATTAGCCGTGTGTGTAGGGTTAAAGTGGTGAAACTGATAACACATTTTGCCGTTCAAGACAGAAGGCCTTGAACTTCACCAGTGGTGGAAAAATTAGCCTACTCACATTTTTTACTTAAGTAAAAGTATCAATACTGAAATGTAGAAAAACTAAAAGTCCGGAATAAAACATTTACTTGAGTAAAAGTAGGCCTACAAAAGTATTGACATCAAAATTGACATCAAGTACCAAAAGTAGAAAGTACTCATCATGCAGAATGTCCCATTTTTCAAATGTATAAAAATATTTATAAAATAGCCGATCTACAAGCTCCCCAGGTAGCAAATCATGTCAGATTTCTAGTGTGACGACGTCTCCACGCCCCGCCGACCGGAGCGTCCGCTCGTCGGGACCCGACGTCTCCACGTGGCGTCCTTGATCAGCGTTTACCGTGCGCAACGCCGAGCGTCCACCCAGCATAGCGTTGGCGGGACGGGCGGACGCGCCAGCGGCAGAGTAGCGTGGCGCTGTTGTATATGATCCCCCATCCCCATATATAGCGACCCCCCTCCCCCCTGGGTGGGCGATTATTTTTTAATATAGCCTAGATATTGTATTCATATTAAGTGTGTATAGTTCAGACATTTAACCCATACTTTGTAAGGTGCTCCTTTATCCCTGTCCAGCAAACCTCTTTGCCAAAAATAGCTGATCTACAAGCTCACAACATGTCTGCAAGGCGTTGTGAGCGTGTAGATCTGCTATTCCCCCAATAGAGAGGCAAGGGTTCAAGTGGTTATGTATAAATACAGTACCTAACAAAGATTGGCACACAGCCCTCCAAATCCCTGCTGAAGACCCCCAATGTAATAATGCAGCACAGATGTTAACTTTGTTGTTTTCGTTTTATTAGAAAAGGTACACAAATTAAGCAATACATATCCATAATGAAACAAACTTTATTAATTTAAAATATATTTTCATATATACACAAATGCTATGTTGTTGTTTACCAAAGGGACTCCGTATCGTGGAATTTAATGTCATCATAAAACACTGTTTTTATATATCGGTAGTCCAGGATAGTGGTTCTCAAGGCATTCAAAATGGACCATTACAGGTCTGCAACTCCGAGAGCATACAAATGGGTCAATTTGGTTCCATTTGCACACTCTCAGAGACTATGAGACAGAGTTATGGGGGTCAAAACTTTGACCTGGTCTAGGCTCTCCAAAATGGAGCTTGGCAAAGTGACTTGGCTCTATACACAGTGTTACTGCAAGTTCTACTGCCATGAGTTACCCTTAGTTCAGCGGTTCTGAAATTGGGGGTCCGGGGATGCTCCCTAAATTAACACTGACAATGTTATAGTGTAGATTGGGGTCCCCAGAGGTAAAACTCATATCAAGCTGGGGAGGGAGGGCCGGGGGTCCTTGAAATGACAGGGTATGGTACCCCGCGGCCATGCAAGGACCCCCAGAAGAGAAGAGTTGTGTCAAAAAAGCTTTCCATTACTTTCAAGATACATATTTTTTAAATGTTCAAAAGTAGCAGATATACAAGCTGTACATTTCTCCCACACTAAGTGATGTGCTTCAACAGATGTGTGAAAAATGGTTATACAATTAATATGCCAAAGAAAGGAGAGCAGTGAAACTGGAAGTGCAAATTCCATTGATGTGTTAATTCTGTGAAATCCTGTGCGATTCCGTGAAAACTGAATCCATAGGCTCAGTGTAAGTGAGATGTGCTGGAGTGATGTCAGGTCTAGTTATAGCTCTGCCACAGGGCCAGCTGGTTCCTGGGTGCCAATGTGACTTTCCTATCATGTAGCTGTGCTCAATCATCACTCTTTCATTTCATTCCAATTCAATTCAATTCAATTCAATTTTATTAAAGTGTCAAATCACAACAAGTTGTCTCAAGACACTTTACATGTAGAGAAGAGACCCGACATCCCACCCTGAGCAAGCAATTTTGCGACAGTGGCAACGAAAAACTCCCTCTTAACTGGAAGAAACGTCAGGCAGACCCTAGGCTCTAGGGTGGCGGCCTTCTGCCTCGACCGTGTCGGGGGAAAGAAGAGAGAGAGAGGGAGAGACAGACAGAGGAGAGACAGAAAGAGATACAGTGCAAGTAGTAACAATAACAATAGCAGCAAATATAATAGTGTAAGATAGTATATGATAATATAATATAGTACAACAATAGTGTGTATGCAGTATATAATGGTATAATAAAAGAATGTTAAGATAATATACAGTATAGTGTAGTGGTATAGTGTATGTAGTGTAGTAGAAATCCACGGTCGTGCTCCATGGAGAGGCCCGGTCCGCAGTCACAGTTTTGAGCCGCAGCTGGGGGTCCATGGACCTGCGAAATAAAAGAAACTCCGGGGAGCAGGTCCCCGGTTGTAGAATTAGTGGCAGGCCTTACTAGAGCGTGAATCCGTACAGGGTTAATTACGATTGTACCAATGGGACACAAACCCACTTGCAGAGCTTGATCAAGGCGGGGGAAGGAGGGAGGAGGAGGCTGGCTCTTTAGTCCTTCCCCCATCGCGATCCGAAGCTCCTTTGAGGTACCGTATCATCTGCTCCTGGAACGCTGCCTCGGTCACCCCCTTACAGCTCTCAATGCACCTCATGGCCCCTGGAATAACAAAGAACAAAGTCAGAAATTGAACAAATTACTTACTGTACATTTACTATATATTTTAGTCCACATCATTCAGTACTTACTATGCACAATGTCCTTAATTTTCAATGAGCTGAATGCCGTCTTCTTGAACCCAGTCCAGTTGAGTTGTTTTGCCACAGCGTTGGTCATCAGCAAGGGCATCATTCTGTACAAGGCATCCTTCACATCCTTCCCACCCTTTGTGGCTAGATGCAAGGCCTAGAATGAAAGTAAAGATCTTTAAGACAAACAGCCAACACCATGGAAATACAATGAGAAGATTTACATTGCGGTAGTTTGCAAATTAAAACTTACAATGCCCTCTCCAATGCTGCTGTCTTCAGCTAGCTGGCTCTCTAGGTGGATTAGCGCACTCAGGCTGGACAATGGGAGCCCGATGTTCTCTGGTGGGGCCAAATGGGTGGCTGCAGAGACAGTATAGTATGTGCCTTCAGATGTTTGCGAGTGAGCTTGTAGATCGGCTATTTTCAAAGTTTTGTAATAATAATCAAAATCTACAGAGTAACTAGTAGGCTAACTAAAGTTTTCAAATAATTGTAGTTGAGTAAAAAGTACGATATTTGCCTCTGAGATGAGGTGGAGTAAAAGTTAAAGTACTGAAAATTGGAAATACTGCAGTAAAGTAAAACAAAAATACCTCAAAATTGTACTTATAAGTACAGTACTTGAGTAAATGTACTTAGTTACTTAACACAACTGAACTTCACACACAACTTCCCCATGCTGACTGTAAACCTTTCTCGTCATGTGATCTAAATCGATAGATTATAACTCTATGATCTAAACCAATACACAACATCCCCATTAATTAAGTAGCTTGACAGCAGATCAGAACGGTTGCTTAATGGCTGTCTTGAATGTCCTCTGACACGTGATGTCACGTAAACTGTCAGTGGAGTAAAGTAACTAAGTACTTTACTCAAGTACGTACTTAAGTACAATTCTGAGGTATTTCTTACTTTACTGGAGTATTTCCAATTGTCAGTACTTTTACTTCTACTCCACTACATATCAGAGGCAAATATTGTACTTTTTACTCCACTACAATTATTTGAAAACTTGTTTAGGCTACTTGTTACTTTGTAGATTTTGATTATTATTACAAAACATACACTAACCACTTCAGCCCTATATACATTTTGGTCATTTGAAAATAGCAGATCTACAAGCTCACAAGCTTGTAGATCAGCTATTTTCAAAAGATTTTATACATTTTAGACATCTGAAAACATTCTGCATAATGAGTACTTTCTACTTTTGGTACTTTTACTCAAGTACATTTGTTATTCCGGACTTTTACGTGCAACAGAGTATTTCTACATTGCAGTATTGATACTTTTACTTAGGTATGAAATGCGAGTACTTTTTCCATCACTGCACACAGGTGATGGAAATACGTGATAATGTTGTTTTAGTTCAATGATTAATATTTTCTCCTCTAAACGTATATGTGTCACATAATGACCAGAAAGAGTCTTTTCTTTTCTTATTCGAAATCAAAACAAAAATAATAAAAATAAACACACGTACGTAACCGATTTGTTACGTTACGCGATGATGTCATCATCACGACTACGCTAGCGTTTGAAATTGTTTACCGACAGCTGACCAATCAGCGACGAGCAGAGGCGGGCTCATGCGGGATGCTTCAGGTATAAAATCGTTAAGCAAGACGAGCAGCGTCAGATGTGTCTGAGATTTTCATAGTTTCAGTCTCATTTACCCAGAGCTTAACAGCCACTTGACCTGCTTTATCAGCCACTAACGGACGGAACCACCAACCAGAGGAACTTCTACAGATTGTTTTATCGACTTTTTTCCAGCTTTTTCCTCTACAACTGGTGAGTTTGATTTATTTTCATAATGCTCAGGCCGGGGGGTCAGGGGGAAACTGTCATTTTAATGCTATTTTATTGATTATGTTTGATTGTAGCGTGATCTGTCAAAAGTTTAGAGGCTACAATTGTTAGTGGATGACTTTTCGGTTACTGCCGGTGTTTCAAATTGTAAGGAGACCAGATCAAGTTGAGACCGCGTCTACTGTCGTCCTAGTAACAGCAGATGTTGTCCCCGGTGAAAAAAACACGTAGCTGTCCTCGTCAATGCCGGTTTTTTTTCATATCACAATGTCAAAACATACCGATCTGATTCTTGTTTGGGTGAAGAAACGCCAGACAGACGAACACTCACGTTGCGTTGTGGACGGCTCTCCGTTGGTTTTGTTGTTGTTGTTGAGGAAAAGGAAGACAACCACTTCCTGTGTCAGTCTCTCTAACAATAGATTTACACGTTTTATAAATGCAACTATTTGCCATTGGAGTCGGAGTCAACATGTGTAAGGTACAATCACTATTCAGCCCATTCAAAGCGTGCAAATAAACGCATCAATGAATTAATAAATATATAAATAAATGTTCATTCCCTCCTGGGATTCGAACTCTTCCCAATGTCAGCATAAATACACCAGAGAGGCGCTTACTCCGGTGCGCCATTCTTTTCACAACAAATAGGTACCATAAACAAATCATAGAGTATACAACCAGCCATTAAAAAACAAAACAGACATGGTCACAGATTAACTTGAGACCTCAGTCACCACACTGATTTTATTTTACTGGTCTCCAACACGGCTGTTTACTACAGATTTGTTTCTAAAATATCTCACCATGATCATCTATTATTCATTATGTTATAGGCTACTTAGAAATAGTAAATATGACGCATGATATAGGTTAGATAAACTGTTTATAACATGACCAATTATAGAGAAAATATGGCCAAAAGTGTCTGAAACCCCACATTACAGTGACGTGATTATTGACCAGTCAATTTTAAATGTCCTACAAATTATTGAAGCTAATGTTTATGTAATCTAATCACCTGGAAATAGTATGTTTAAGATACAGTTGCAGTCGCTGCACAGAAAATGGCATTTCAAGGCATGTCCATTTAGAGCTCTGGTCTCCGTTAGGAGCGGTGCTCCTCCCATTGACTGCAAATTCCACTACCGTGCGAGGTCTCCAACTGTAGTAAAACTAAAGAAAACGATTTTGCTACTCATCGAAACAAAGGCTGTTTTGTGTTGCTGAAAAACTATTCTCCACGGTGGGTTACATCTCAGCACACCACCTTCTCTGTATAATACACTTTTTGTGCAGAAAATAAAATATGTATTGCAGGTGAGTATTAAATTACTCACCTGCGCCCTCTACAGATCTGGTCAATATAAATAACCATTGATCATTAGGCCTACCATTGATCATAAACGAACAGTTTATCTAACCTATCATGCGTCATATTTACTATTTCTAAGTAGCCTATAACATAATGAATAATAGATGATCATGGTGAGATATTTGAGAAACAAATCTGTACTAAACAGCCGTGTGTTAGAGACCAGTAAAATAAAATCAGTGTGGTGACTTGAGGTCTCAAGTTGATCTGGCGACCATGTCTGTTTTGTTTTTTTAATGGCTGGTTGTATACTGTATGAGTTGTTAACGGTACGCAATTGTTGTGAGAAGAATGGCTCACTGGTGTAAGCACCTGTCTGGTGAATTAATGCTGACATTGGGAGTGGTTCGAATCCCCGAGGGGATAAACAATTATTTATTTATTTATGTATTCATTGATGCGTTTATTTCCACGCTTTAAATGGGCTGAATAGATATTGTACCTTACACACAATGACTCCAATGGCGAATAGTAGCATTTATAAAACGTTTAAATCTATTGTTAGAGAGACTGACACAGGAAAGAGTCTTCCTGTTTCTCAACAACAACAAAACCAACGGAGAGCCAGCGCCCAACGCAACGTGAGTGTTCGTCTGTCTGACGTTTCTTCATCCAAACAAGAATCAGATCGGTATGTTTTGACATTGTGATATGAAAACAAAAAACAACAGGCATTGACGAGGACAGCTACGTGTTCTTTCACCGTGGAAAACATCTGCTGTTACTAGGACAACAGTAGACGCGGTCTCAACTTGATCTGGTCTCGTCTTAATCTTTGTCCTGTGTTGTTTAACCGAAATAGTTAATATGACAGCTACTGCTGTTGAAATAGCAGTTAACTAACGCGACGCCAGATGCATCGTGATGCGTTGTGAGCTTGTAGATCTTCTTACTGTTTACCGTTAACGATCGTGCTGTCGTTGAAATGGCAGATCTACAAGCTCACAACACGTCAACGACCGTTGCTGTCATTACACGACGCCAGATGCATCACGAATCACGATGCATTGTGAGCTTGTAGATCTGCTATTTCAACGGTTGATGCTGTATTGTTAACTAACGCGACGCCAGATGCATCGTGATGCGTTGTGAGCTTGTAGATCTGCTTACTGTTTACCGTTAACGGTCGTGCTGTCGTCGTTTGCACGATCGTTTTCGAAATAACAGCTAGCTTGTTTTGTTGTTGTTTTTTTTTCAAAAAACGGTTCAAAACGCTCTTGGGATTAAGGTGGAAATGTCATTTTAATTGGTTGTACTGGGTTGAAATGAGTTGCATACATTCAAAACGTCTCATTGTAGCTTGTTTACATTTGATTCAAACAAGGGATTGGCGCTGTCGTTCAAAAGACGTTAAGCTAACAACCTGAATGGATTTGTGGGGCCGTTGTAGCTCTGGTCTATATCATTAGAAGGTTAAGGAGAACTCCTTCTAACGCTATGGACGGGATTGATTGATTGAATACTTTATTAACGGTTTGGAGAAAAAAAAGGTACAGATTCATACAAAAGGATGCTAAAAGGATAACCCAAGAAAGCCAATGGCTTGTTTCCATTGGGGTCCTGTGTACAGTGGTGTAAAGTACTCTTACTCAAGTACTGTACTTAAGTACAGTTTTGAGGTATTTTTTACTTTACTGGAGTATTTCCAATGTTCTGTACTTTTATTTCTACTCCACTACACCTCAGAGGCAAATATTGTATTTTTTACTCCACTACAGTTATTTGAAAACTGTAGTTACTTTGTAGATGTGTTGTTACAAAACGTACAGTAACCACTTCAGGCCTATTGAAAATAGCCGATCTACAAGCTCACAATGCGTTTTTTTAAAAACATTCTTTATAACGAGTACTTTTACTTTTGGTACTTTAAGTACAATTTGATGCCAATACTGTTGTACTTTTACTTGTACATTTTGAATTCCGGACTTTTACTTGTAACAGATTATTTCTAGATTGCAGTATTGATACTTTTACTTAAGTAATTCACAGGAGGAGAGCAGTTATAGGCTCCCTCCACACAATGATATTTAATTCAATGGTGGTAGAAGCAAGCCTACTCGGATTATTTTATTTACTCAAGTAAAAGTAGTAATCTCAAAATGCAGAAGTATTCTGTTGCAAGTAAAATTACTTGAAGTAGCATACCAAAGTAACAGTACTCATTATGAAAGGGCATTTCACAATTGTTGGGGATATGTCAAAAATAGCAGATCTACAAGCTCACAATGTGTCGCATTGCAAGCTTGTAGATTTGTATTTTTGAATAGATGCAGTAACAAATATGGCTTAATTGGTTAATGTATGTTTTGTAATGATCTAAATCTACACTGTAACTAATGTTTGTAATGAGATGTATACAATATTGAAAAATGGGAATACTCTATGTACAGTATTTCCATTTTTACTTCCATATTACTATAGTAGCCAACCTCAAATTTGTATGTGTAAATGTTTAGTTACTTTCCACCACTAACATAACAAACTGACATATCTTTCTGTTTCTCTCTCCCTTTCACAGCTGTCTCAGCTCTCTCTTTCTCAGCTCTCAACTCTCTCTTTCTCAACTCTCTCCCTCTCAGTGCTCAGCCTCTCTCTCGCTCGCTCCCTCTCTCTATTTCTCTCTCTCCCCCCCTCTCTCTCTCCACAGAGCAGGATGGAGCTGTATCGCATCCAGTTGATCAACAAGTCGGTTGCAGAGCGTGGCAGAAGGGCGAACAGGTTGATCAACGTTCACGTGGACAACCTTAGGAACCGCCCCCTGTCCGATGACGACATGGAGGTCATCACTGCGTGCATCCCTGAGCTGTACACTCGCATCGACCAGACGAGGGCCCTCTCCTCGCTCACACTGGTCGACAAGGAGCTGCTCAGGCCTCCAAAGGACTTCACAGTGGCGGTGCCGCTTCGTAAGCCAGAGCCCCTGTGGTATGGTAAGGTAAGTACATGGTATTACTGTCGTTTCAGCCACACCTGGAAGCAGCCCACCGTGAAGCCACCGGGGGTGATGCCCACTGCAGATACGGCTCTCTACCAGGTCTTCTCCGGGTCCCTGGTGACTCCGCCCCACCCCACCACCCTAACATCACCCTTCAATGGGTGGAGGCACGCCCGCAACCAGTACGACCTCGTGGAGGTCTCTGGTCAGCAGCTGCCCAGAGTCATCTCCTGTGTGGAGACGACATGGGAGAAGGGGGGACGGGTGCTCCATCGCCAGTTTAGGGTGACCGTGTATAGGACAGACGGACAGATGATGCTGTCTGTGTTCTGTAGCTTCCCCGGCGATAAGGTACGGAGGCGTTTTGTCTTCAGCGACGGGGCGCCTTCCCCTTCTACGCAGGGGAAGAGGGAGGCTGATGTCGATGAGACCATCGTCAGAAGCCCCCCTCGAAGCAAGCCACGTCTAAGACTGTAACGCAGACAGACGTGGGATTGTTGAAACACCCAATCAAAGCTGGAGGGAAAACCACTTAGAAGTGGAGGCGCATGGGGCACCTGGAATCCCTGAAAGGGGCTGCTGGCACCACCTGAAGGAGCGGAGGGACAGGAGGCGCCGGGACTGGAGTAGATGCTGGTAGAGAACAGTATCCTCAGTGGACATCACCGCGCCGGGACTGGAGTAGATGCTGGTGGAAACTCTGTCGGGGAGGCACCACTTGAAGGAAAGGCGCAGTTTGTGAGTAGGTGAGTATGCCTGTCACAATTATTACATAATCGCAATTATTTGAGATAATCGCAGTTGTTTTTTGCATCATCATAATCGTAATAATCATTTGCATGTTAAAAATGTTCATATGTTTTCAAAAAATTACAAAAATAGTGGAAATGGCAGATCTACAAGCTCAAAACGCATCGCATCGTGACGCGTTTTGAGTTTGTACATCAGCTATTTCCACTATTAATGTTTTATTTTATGTGTTATCGTTTGTCATATCTGCCCTGTGCAACTTTTGTTTACGGAGGCTAAAAGCCAACCAGAAATATAATTGTTATTCATAGTGTTCCAACAATGATGTCAGTGTGTCGTGATAGGATCAGGTTGGCTGATGCCAGGGTGTGTCCTTGCCTCTGGAGCACACTGTTGCTCCGATTGTATGTTGTTTGTTATAATGTTGTGATATTGATAGGTCGTTTAATGTTAAGTTGAGGTTAAATTAAGGGGTGGTTGACGACTTGATAGGGTTCTGACTTTTAATATCGGGTAGTAATAGTCGTATTAGAAATTCTGTTGGCTGACGACTTGATAAGGTTCTGACTTTTAATATCAAGTGGTAATAGTCGTATTAGAAATTCTGTTGGCTGACGACTTGATAAGGTTCTGACTTTTAATATCAAGTGGTAATAGTCGTATTAGAAATGCGTGTTGTTGTTCAGGAAATCCACCCCCCCACCCCCCAAAAAAAACAAAAAACAAAAAAAAACATTTGTCTGTCTATCCATGTGATGTTCTCTAGCCCTGGCGTCTTGTGGGGTCAGGCTTTAGGTAGCGTCTTGCACCTGAGCTTTTCTGTTGACTAACAACTTTCTAGGGCTTTGACTTTTAACATCAAGTAGTAATTGTCGTATTAGAAATATGTGTTAAGGAAATGCACCCCCATCTCCCACCCCCCCCAAAAAAAAAAACATTTGTCTGTCTATGTGATCTATGTAGCCCTGGCGTCTTGCGGGGTCAGGCTTTAGGTAGCGTCTTGCACCTGAGCCTTTAGCGTCTGTCTGTGTGTCTGTGTGTCTGTCTATCTATGGGGCGCCTGGGTGTGGTAGAGGTAAACGCACTCTCCCACCACCGCAGCAGAAAGCTGGGTTCAACACCCAGCAGTAACGGCGGTGCCTCCACCTTGGCCGGGCGCTCCATCAAACACAATTGGCCGTGTTTACGGGTGGGAACTTAATCTGGCTATGGATCAAGTGACCGTCCTTTTTGCTGCACGGCAGAAGCTACTGGCAAGTGTGTATGGGAGGATGCACATAGTAGCTTATACCTCTCTCCAGCTGTGGAGGTGGTTGTGGTGCCAGCAACAGGGACTTAAGGACACTTGGGGACAATTGGGAATTGACGATGACTAAATTGGGATCTCCTCTCATGGATTGACACCTTGACGTTGGTGGAGGAGCTTGCGTTATCCCAGTGACCCAGAGAGCTAAGCTCCTGGCAGGTGCCACCATGCCGGGCAGCTCAAAGGGTAAGGGGTCAGACTAAGGACAATCCATAGTTAAAACAAACATGTTACAGAAACCAAAGCATTCCAGGCAGGAGATACCAGCCACGACAACACCTGTGCAAGGTAGACGCCCCTCCTGGGAAGGTTTGGGCATGAAATGGAATCTCCTGGACCCAAAAGAAACCATCAGTGATGGAGCCTGGTATGTAAGAACTATTATATAAACTGTTGCATGACTCATTATGCCAATATTCCTTAGTATTGTTTAGGATGTGTTCAGAACAGAGCTCTGCTGTGAAGGAAACTGGGGTAACACTTTACTTAAAGGCTGGGTCTATAATGCATTCTTAATGCACTTCTAAGGCTTCATAACACACGTTATAAATATTTATAACTATGCATAACAACTTATAACATTCATTTCAAGGACCCCCAAATTGATATATTTGGCAACAGACCCCCATCTGAAAATCTATTGTGCCAAGGACCCCCATACAAGATTTATGTTTAAAAAATCTGATCGGGCAGAGAGCTTGTAGATTATTTTCAAATGGCCAATGTTTGTGATGCTATATTAACTAATTTAGCTGGGGACCCCCCCGGAACTCCTTCAAGGATCCCTGGGGGTCCCCGGACCACAATTTGAGAACCACTGGCTTAGGGAACCCCTAAGACAGAGTCTTTGCTTGCATTGTCATGGTTTAGTTTCTGCACACCTTAACAGGAAGTAGATAAAATAATTAAATCAGAGGGGTGGTGTAAAGTAACTAAGTACATTTACTCAAGTACTGTACTACAATTTTGAAGTATTTTACTTTACTGGAATATTTCCAATTTTCAGTACTTTTACTTCTACTCCACTACATCTCAGAGGCAAATATTGTACTTTTTACTCCACTATTATTTGAAACCTTTGGTTACTTTGTAGATTTAGATTATTATTACAAAACATACATTAACCACACTTATTAAAACGCTTAATACAAGCTCACATGATCGGCTATTTTCTAAAGATTTTTATACCTTTTTTGAAAACTTAAACATAATTGCATTCTGAGTACTTTTTACTTTTAATATTTTAAGTACATTTTTATGCCAATACTTTTGCACTTTTACTCAAGTAACTTATGAGTACTTTTTCCACCACTGGTGGTGGGAGGGACATTAGGACTTGCATTGTAAACGGAGTGAGTAAATGTCCTGGTTTTCTGTTCACACTGCAGGCTAAAGGAGACAAAAAAGAAAGCAGTGTCTGCTCTGAGCTGACCTCCACCCAGGAGAAGCTGTAGCCTACAGCACCGCTGACCAGGTGAGGAGTGGTGCAGCCGCCCGTCGCTTTTAATACCGTAGATTTAACTGACGGGGTCAGTCAACCAGTGTAAAATTATCCTTAAGATTAGTAGGAGTTGCAGTATGTTATGAACACTACAGCAATTCTCTCTCTGTCCTCTGGGCCTAAAACGCTTGGTCTTGGAATGGAACAGCAGGCCTTTTACAGCTCATTTCTTTCTACAAACATGGAGTTGTCCCTTGATGACGACCATCGATTATAGCAGTGGTTCCTAAACTGTGCATTTGCATTTCTAAAGTGATAATTTAGGGACTTTTAAGACCTTTTTTAAATACCAAATTGTCAAATATTATGTAAGAAAGAGGCAAACATTGTGAAAATAGCCGATTTGCTATTTTCACTATTTATCTGCGGAACAGAGTCAAACTAACTGCCTACAATTCCTAGTGCTTCAAGGTGGGGGTCCCCTGTTCAAATATGATTATTTTGGGGGGTCGCGGCCTGGAAAGTTTTTACTTGGTTTATAGTTATAGTTAGACAGACAATGGTTTAACCAATTTAGACCTGTCCTGGGGCCTTCTAAAACGCCTTCTAACTAACGTTTTCTGATTTGAAAAAATAGTGATTATGTTGCTATATACTGTGTATATATATAACGAATGTGACACAGATGCTGTTCCGGATTGAAAGGTATAAATGTATAGGTTTAACAGGTCTATTGCTTGGCTCAGTCTAAAAACTACAAGGAGCTGGCCATTAAACCATCTCATGGTTTTGTGATCTCATTACATTTTCAAGCATGTAGAAAAGGCATGCTGGAAAACGTACCATCCTCCATGTGATGGTTTGTTCACGTATAGCCTGCCCTACACACATTTATTTTTGTGTAGGGCAATTTTCTTTACTACTGCGACATGTTGTGTTGCTATAAGCATTGAGACAAAAAAGTTAAAGCGTGCAGTTATGTTTCTGACTATGAGCCTTGACACAGCAGCAACGAGAAAGATAATCCCAGTCTGACTTTACCTGGAGCAACACTTTTCTCTCATCAGACCGTACAGGAGCGGGTGTGCAATCAATCACTTTAAAAGTAGATTTATTAGAAATCACTCACTGTAGTAATTATTCTGCTGTAAATGATGCATCCTGCCCTGTGAGGAAGCTGAACTAAATTAGTCGCATCACCCCAGTCCTCCACCTTAATGTGATGTTGTGTGTTTGTCCCCTCCAGCTGCTGAATACAGCCCATGTCAGTATCAGTGATGTGTCAGGACTCTACGCTAAGCTGGACAGGAAGAAAGGGGTGATACTCAATTTCTTTTTTTTCCAGATGGATTTCTTCATATTTTTGTTACTGTGGATTGAACAGAGTGCATTCTAGCTGATTTTATTTAGGTTGCAGTAAGACAATCCAGTAATCAAAAAAAAATTTTTTTTAAACTCCAGGTGGATCACCAGAATAGTCGGGTCCATCAGTGTCCATTCCTCAGTCATCTCAAAACTTGACTACTGCAACTCCCTCCTTACTGACCTCCCGGCATGCATCACATAAGCCCCTCCAAATTATCCAGAATGCAGCAGCATGTCCGGTCTTCAACCAGCCAGTCTTCAACCAACCTGCTCCCAGCTGCTGCCCACACAGATGACAAAACACTGATGTTGGCCTACAAGGAAATATGGCACCCTCTACCTTCAAAGCCTGATCCAACCCTACAACCCCTCCTGCACACTCAGATCAGCCAAGGCATGAAAGGTGAACATTCCCTAGCACACCTCGGGACAACGCTCCACATGCCGACCTCACCCCCTAGCACTTCACTCTCCCTGTACCCCTTCCTGCCACCTTCTGCCTCCAAGATTTTGGTCATTCGTTCTCATGTTTTTGTTAGTTGTATTAGGCTTGTTTTTCTAGACCACAATATTAAGAATGTAATTTAGATTAGCAGTTTATTTAAACGGATGCTAGGTTGTTTTTTTTTTACCTGGTATCCTATAGTTTCAGTATACAGATTAATATTTTTGATATTGTTTAAGCTGATGCTAGGTTCTTGATTAACGTTTCATCCTAGTTTCTTGAGGCACTACTACACTGTCTCTCTACTACAATGCCTAAATTGTAATATTGAAGTGATTTATTATATGCTCATGCACTTTTAAAGAGAAATCATTCCAATCCGTATACAACTCAGACCACCAGAAGTGGGCTTGAGTCCTGTGGGGTGTACCTGAGTGAGGTATGTTGAAAAAACAAGACGGGTGCTTGGACCCCTAATAATTCAGGTCAATTCGGCCTAGAGTTAAATGAAGAAATGGAATGTCGTCATTGTGCAACTGATTGTGCCAGATTATATTTGAAGTTGAAATATTTTCTTAGTTAAAATAAGTGTTAAATACTCTGTATTGTTATAGATGTCTGTTCAATAACAGGGGTCTCCCCCCATATCTCCAGTTCTTTAGAACATTGAAAATACATTTTGAAGGATACCAATTGTTTTCCAATCAGGAGAGGGAACGCATATGATTACACTGTTGGGCCAAAGTTCCAGTTGTCCAGAATATATCTCTAAATTCAAATGTGTGGAATGCAGGATGAACCCTACTGATTATAGTGACCCCATGGCCTTTCCTCTAGCAGTGGTTCTCAAACTTAAAAATGTCAAGGAAATTAATATAGCCAATATCGTTGCCTTTTGTGTCTTGCATGTTTAAAGCTAACAATAAGATTTAATGAATAATAATATGAATATGAAAAAGAATCTGTAGGCAAGAGTGAATATATTTGGTGTTGGAAGTGTTCTGGTTTCCATTCGTAGTCCGTTTGTAGTCTGAAAACTCTGAATAGTATCGACCAATCACCATTGAGAGGGCTTTGGTGACGTAAGGTCAGTAATACAATCTCGACTCGAAACCCATCACTATTGTCTGACAAACTTTCAACTTACTTTTAACTTAACTTATGTTTCACTGGCTACCTGTGAAACAATCATTTTGTGCACGTTGTCTCAACTCCATTCTCGCATCTCAAGTTTCTATTAAAACTGTAAATGATGACCAATGCTCGGTAGAAGAAATCATGCCCCGGATATCTGCTGGCTGCAACGGAAGCCCACAAGAATTGTCACTTGCCTGTTGCCTCCAGAGGCTAAATCGTTGTCAGACAACTGCCAGTGGGTTCTAAGACTGGTCTTTTCTCCTTTGTTTCCTTCTGTTTGTTTGTCCCCAATAACTCCATCTGGTTCTGTATCATTGTTTCTAGTAGGTGGTTTCAGAAATTCATCTCTCTGTTTTTCTCCATCCGTTACTCCAGAGCAAACAGAAGTGAAGGACAGTCTAGATGACTGCCTCAGTATCCCATAATACATTATGACTGCACCAGGGGTCGGCACTAGGGACAAGTTCAAAGGTCACAGAACAATCTTGATTCACCAAGGCTCCCTGGGGGACACTGGAGGACTGCTGGACTGAAACATGGGATAAAGACGGAGAGATGGAGACACAAAGTCAAGGTTGTATGGATTTCAGACTGTTGCCAGGCAACCTCAAAAACTACCTACAAACTGTTAGACAGAAATAAGGTAACTCCTCAGATAATAAAACACAAATATCCGCCTGGTTTAGGGGTGGGGGGAAGTCAAAAGGAAGAAAAAATGATTTAAAAAGACTGTAAATAACATTTTTTATACATTTTGTATCTTTTTCATCAGAGATGAAGGGACAAAACAAATATCTTGTGATGTTTTTTTGGACGATTGTGTCTGTGCAAGCTTGTGAGCGGGGTCTGTATGAGTGGAGTCATGTTTGTTGCTAAGGGAGAGATTTTCCCTTCCACAAAGAAAAAACTGAAGAAAAAATAAAAAAAAAGTCTCCCCCAGTTTCCCCTGAACCTTTTTTCCCTCACGCCCATCAACTTTGTGTATAGAACTTTAGGAACATGGATCAGTCCCGGCAATGGTGATTGGATGAGATTACAGAAATCTTGAGATGTGATCTGAAGGGGATATCTAGGGGGTGGGAAGTGATTGTAAATACAGGAAGGGAGGGTGGAAGGAATTCTCCAAAAAGAGATTTGAAAAGATCAAAATGATTGTGAGAGAGATAGCCAATGTTAAGATAGCACACCACTGCAAGGGTTTGCCATAGAAGAGCTGAAGGCTCAATTATGACAACTCCTTGAGTCGTGAGTGTCAATGTATCAGCAGGAGATTGTGGAGCGTTCGTGAATTGGAGTCCCGCTTGATGTTGAATGCCGCCTTCGTCATCTATTTGTGTATCTTTGTGCCCAACTCTGAAAGTCTGAAACCCAAACATATCGGCTTAGTCATATCACAGGTCTGTTAGATATGTAATAGATTTGCTACAAGAGTATCAGTTTACAGTTGTGGCCTTTTAAATCACTCAAGGTATTTTGGTGCTTCATGCTTAAAATTGCCACAAAAAACACCAGAGAAATCAGTTTAACCTCTCCAGCACTTTGCCGGGCCTTGTTTATGAAAAGGTTATTCAAAATCTTCAGTAGGCTATCATTATCACCATCATCATCATTAACACTATGGGATGCTTTAGACATAATTATCACATGTATTTTGCCACTACGTTCTCAAAACGAATTGTTTTATGTAACTATGGTTCTAGGGTAAACTCGAAGAACATTTTCATCAATTAGGCCCCAGGTGTGAAAATTAGGCCACAATGATGTCAACAGTACTGGCTATTTTACTTTGCTGCATCTGCATATGTAGGTTTTGACTGAAATAAAGCCCCAGAGTGCATACAGTAGAGGTTTGTATCTTAAGCCTAACGTCTACAGTACTTTGTCATTCGACTGTGTCGCATGACGAATACCTGATCAACATCAAGCCTGTTCAGTGTCATACTCATATCTTCTCTATGCCAATATTTGTGCTTTATGGGAAAACAATGGTGGTTAAAATTAATGTCAAACTATCCTTTTGGTATTATAAATATTGCCTTACTATGGCACAGCATTATAATTATCAGTCTGATAACTTACATCAAATCTGCCAAATTTGACCTAACAGACTTCATTTATACACCATTTATACACCATTGAGCACATCAAATGTGCATTGCAAGGAGTTAACCACATGAATGCTAGTGTCCCTATTCTCGGCATGTCATAGGAGAATATACCGTGAAAATAGGCGACTATTCGGCGAGAATAGACGAACATTCTGTGAAAATAGCTGATCTACAAGCTGTGAGCTTTCACTATATGACATACAACAACATATACATGGTTTGTGGTTAAAACCCCATTCTGTGCCTTGGGCATGTAAACCTGCTGTAACTTCACAGTTCCTCCAGAGAGCTGGAGAAGTCAATGGTGTCACTTGGTAAGAGCCTCTAAGTGGTTTTAAGATGCCAGTCTGTGGTTGGCCAGCTGCTCCCCTGCACACTTTGTTTTAGTAAACCGTGCAGGGTCTTAGTTGACGGCAATATAACAGCCCTCTGAAGCAAAGGAGGGTCACTTGTGTTGCCTTTGGCAGGAATGTGATTTGCAAACGAGAACTAATACATTGGGGTGGATGTTTTTACGTAAAGAGAATGAGGGCACAATGGGTAATTCCATTAACCGAGACACATAAGTAGTTTAAATAAAGGTTTGTCTAAAACGGGGAACGTTGTCCATAAACTATAACTCCAGGCAAGAAGGGAAGAAAAGGGAGAGGTACAGTATAAAGATAGAAATGGACGAAATACAGTACAACAAAAATGTTTCGTACGCCTAGTTTGTGCTAATCTCCTTTGACCACTGTTCTGCCATTTTCATGTCCGGGTTGTGACCAGTGAATCTATTTGTGAATTATTGCCTCAAAGAAAAGAAAGCCACCCACCTATTCCTTAAAGTTGTATTACCCCTAAAAACACTAAAAACAGGTAACAAGTTACTTTACAATGGCCTCATTACATTAGATTAAACTGTATATTAACCATTAGAAGATTGTACGGCTGTGATAGTACAGAATGCAATGTGATACAATGATACAACACAAAAATAAATAAATACATTGGTAACCCAGGGGGCTTGGATTGGCAGGAGCCCTTCAAGATGGTGGTGTTGTTGTTGCAGAATTATTTATTTCAAATATGCAAGATGTTGACATGAGATCCAGGATGCCCACTTTGGCGATATTGAGTATTTACATTACTCCCCAGAATTAAAACTCAGATCAATGAAATTAAATGCATTTTAAAGTAAAGTGTTGCAACTAACCAATACATGAATTCCTTTCTTTCAACTGCTCCAGTTAAGTTTTGTTACTGGTCCAGTTTGAGTTACTGTTACTGGTCTGGTTCATTAATTTATTGCAGTACCTTTAACTTGTACAGACATGAGATTTTATTTATTTATTTATTTGAGGTTTTATTTATTGATTTTTGACGTTCATTTTAAGAGAGGGGGTTATTTAAGTGGGTGTGTGAATTATTTGTTGAAATGTTATTTTTTACAAAAACGAGAAAAAAGTAAAATGTTATGTTTCCTATTACCTCCCACTGTGACAATAACAAAACGAGAGTAAAGTATGAAAATGGTCACATTGACACATGTATTTTAAATTCCAATGCAGATTAAAAGTAATGTATCCAAAGAGGCCACAAATTTTCGTTTAAACATTATTGTAAATGCAGATGAAGCTTCATTTATGCTTTGTTTCAACAAGTGTGGTGAAAATAAGTAATTTATGTTCAAACAAAAGGTTTGTACCACCAAAGTATGAATTAACCTTGAGAAGGGCTGGAAACTGAGAAATCGGATTGATATCCTTCTTGGATGTATTTAAATTTGGCTTTGAGCCCTGTCTGGAAGCAATTTTGATATGCATTTGAGAGTTTATTGCCAGGTGTGATTGGGACCAATGTGAACCTAAATCAAACCTTTACATACCCTGTCCACTTGTGTAGATGTAAGACTGGACAAAAAAAGGGAGAAAGATGTTCATTTATTGTGTTGCTTCATACATACAAAAGTGAAATACTTTTTGAACCCTTGGATATAGTCTTATGGCTTCTAGTGAAAAAATAAATACAACCTACATAAATCATCAGATTCCATGTGGCAACAACATGACTAGATCTATAAAAATAAAGAAATATATCCCTTATATATTTGCTCTTCCCATTGAAATGCAGTATTTGCAGCACAGAGCCAATTTACTGGCTTTATAGGAAAGCAGATCACAAGGAACCTGACATTTCTCATCTAATATCTGATCTGAACCATAAAGGCTTTTCACAATAGGAGCAGACAATATACTGTAGATTTTAGCCCTTTTTTTGGCACACATTTCACATAATGTTTTAAATAAAGATAAATGACATAGAAATACGATTTTTCAATGTCTAGATGACCATGAAAAGATCGGATCTTGTAAAATTCAGATTTCTGTGTCCCAGTGGAACTACAGAGAGAGCCAGAAGTGCAATGCCTGATTTATACTTTTATCGCTATTTTCGGTATGTGACACACAGACAATAAAGTATAACTCAGGCTGAAGTCACAGTGAGCTGGAGAAAACAGCATTGATTGGTCCAATGAGATCTACACTAGTGGACAGAGCGAAAAGGACTGAATTGTGGCACAAGTTGTGACATACTTGAGAGAAAAAATGGAAAGGAATGGACAAGACGGGAGTACAGAATTGAGGCAGAGAGCAAGAAGATGCTATAGGGAGATGAGACTGTCTTTGTTAGATTATGTGTTCATTATGGGTTGTGTTCCGTCCCACTGTCGGCATGGGAACGCCGGCACGGAAACGGCTGTTCCTCTGTTACTGCGGAAACAAGCAAAACATTGGACATTGAATAAAAAAATGACTTGTTCCTACAAAGCTGTGTGTCAATTGTGTATCTGTGAGAGTGTGAGAGACAGACACTGGTGGTGATGTATTATTCAGTAGTGAAAAGCTAAAGTGAGAAAAACATCCTGACAGGGGGACTGTTTATTTTCTTTCCAAGTCGTTTTTTCCTCCATTTGCCAGGTACATGGTCACATCAAGAAATGTCAGCCAACATTCACCTTGACAACTAATCAGATTCCCTCAGTCTGTCAGTTTGAGACAGGAACAGCAAAACTAGGAGAGAAAGTAGACACTGTTCTGCAAAAAACCTTGTATCTCCAAAAAGTCCCAACCTTTCGTTGGAAACAAATGAAGTGCACTTCATTTCCACTTTATTCGAATTTGATTGAAGTTTGATTTATTTAATTGCTTAGAGACCATCACACAATCTAGGGTTAAAAGATAATAGAGGATAAAAAAAACACACTAAGAGTCTTATTTCCATTGTGGTCCTCACATCACAAGCGCCACACAGACACAATGATTGAGGGAAGTAGGGCATGCCTCCTGGCGTAGATTTGCCATATTGTATGAGCCCATAGCAAAATTTACTTCCCAGTCAGCCTAAAAAAGACAATAAAAAACTGAATACTTATCTCAGAACATCTTTTTATTTAGGGAATGGTAGATATAACTAATTGTATAATGTATACTGTAACTTACTCTTTCCTGTGGTGTAATTGCCGACTGTCCTGCAGAGGGCACTGTACCACCTCAGGCAACTGAGGAAATTCAAAGTCTCAGAGTAGGTCCTGAAATCTTTCTACTCTACTACAGATTGGGTCAGAGTCGGGATACAGAAAGAGTGAGCACCTGAGAAGTCTGGGCAATGTGAAATTGGCTCTTTAAAAAAAGTAATTTTCCATAAATGTATTCTTTATTTACAGTTGGCAAAAAATACATTTTTGTCTAACATTGAGGTGCCCAGACTTCTCAGGTCAGGTGCCCACCCAAGGTTACCGTCAGGGGCCATGATCTCTATTATTACGCTGATAAGAGCTCCCAGGACCTGCGAGTGCTGCGCAGTGGTGGAAAGTAACTAAAGTGCATTTACTCAAGTACTGTACTTAAGTACAATTTTGAGGTATTTATTTTTTACTTTACTGGACTATTTCCAGTTTCTAGTACTTTTACTCCACTACATATCAGAGGCAAATATTGTACTTTTACTCAACTACAATTATTTGAACTTAACTTTGCACAGTTTGCAGATATACATTATTATTATATTATAAAACATACATTTACCACTTTAACTATTTTATACATAGGCTATTTGAAAATAGGCGATCTACAAGCTCACAACCAACATGTCGCATCGCAAAGCCTGCTTGCTTGTACCTGCTATTTTCCAAAAAATGTAGTACTTTTACTTTAGGTACTTTAAGTATATTTTGATGACAATACTTTTGTACTTTTATTCAAGTAAAACACAGGCCTTTTACTTGTAACAGAGTAACACATAAATTTGATAATACGACCTAATTCGAATACATAATAACTGCTTGCAGCGAGATATTTTACAAGCAGAAACAACAGCCATGCCTGACAGACATGCATGTTGACACTGTGCTGCTCAAGCCTGCTCTGTCGTCTGCTCTGCACAAATGAAACACAAACAATTAATGTTAACAACTGCCTTCAGGTGAGTTTTGCGAGCAAAATGGCTTCTTTAAACCTTCCTTGAAAATACTCCATTATGATGCGAGAGTGTTTACGTCAGTGATGGAAGAAGTACTCGCATGTCTTACTTAAAGGGGAAATCCACCCATTTTCAATATTTAACTATGTCATTAATATAGCATAAAGGAGTTGTGTGGAAATAAGAAAAAAATTAAAAAAAAATTAACATTGCAAAAAAATGTAACATTGCAAAAAAATTAACATTGCAAATTACACCATGATGAGTCATCACAGTGTAATTTGCAATGTTAATTTTTTTGCAATGTTACATTTTTTTGCAATGTTAATTTTTTTTATAATTTTTTCTTATTTCCACACAACTCCTTTATGCTATATTAATGACATAGTTAAATATTGAAAATGGGTGGATTTCCCCTTTAAGTAAAAGTATCAATACTACAATGTAGATATACTCTGTTACAAATAGAAGTCCCATATTCAAAAATGCACTTGAGTAAAAGTACAAACGTATCGGCATCAAAATATACTTTAAAGTACCAAAATTAAAAGTACTCATTGTGCTGTGTGTGTGTGTGTGTGTGTGTGTGTGTGTGTGTGTGTGTGTGTGTGTGTGTGTGTGTGTGTGTGTGTGTGTGTGTGTGTGTGTGTGTGTGTGTGTGTGTGTGCTTGCTTCTATCGGTTGATGTACACCTGTATACACAAAGCCATGTTACATGCTATTTATGTAATATGCACGTTGATTATTTAGGATTTGTATGCATGCATGTGGCTGTCACAGAGAATTACCATTTTGTAATAATCTAATATACCTTTTTGCTGTTTCTGTTGATGGCCTGTGAAGGACAGCGACCATTGAGATGTTCCAGTAGCCGATCTCTGCTGGGCATGCTTTCCGTCTTGTCTCTCCATCAGTCTCCCTCTCAGCTTTCTGTCTTGACTGTCCTACACTGTCTCAGCTTTCCGTCTAGTCTCCTACACTGTCTCAGCTTTCCATCTTGTCTCTCCTGCACTGTCTCCATGAGGGAGACACGGTAGGTGTCTCCCTCTCAACTTTCTGCCTTGACCTCCTACACGGTCTCACCGTCTCCCTCAGCTTTCTGCCTTTTCTCTCCTATACTATCTCCCTGTCAGCTTTCCTACAGTCTACTGTATCTGTCCTACACTGTCTCCCTGTCAGCTTTCTGCCTTTTCTCTCCTATACTATCTCCCTTTCAGCTTTCCTACACTCTATTTGTCCTAATGTCCAATTGACAGTGTGTGGTTTTTAGGCATATACACATTATACTGTTTTATAAAATATCACAACCATGTAACCTTTGTACTGTCTTATGGAATATATTATATTATTTATCCCTATTTATCCAGGTGATTTAATGCAGCACTATGCAACTTTCCTCTTCTACCCCGGATTTGAACCCGGTTTCCTGCACAAGTGCTGACATTTTTACCATTGAGCTAAATGGAGCCTGCATGCTTGCCTCAGGGGATAAATTGAATCTTGACCATCAGGTCAAAATTGTCAGTCTAAATGTCTCTAGAAGAGCAGGGAGACAAAATACAACCACCCCAATTGTATAAGTTATATTGTATTAACATACTCTACCACACAGATAATACCAAATTAGATGAAAAGTTACATTGTGAGGCTTTAAGCAGTAAGAATGGTGACTATCCCATGCAGGCCTATTTGACAAGAAAGGGCGAAAGTCATGCACCCCTGCTCTACCCCAACTTGTAATCACACACTGAAGGACCCCTAAACAACACAGAGCTAAAAGTGAATTCAATGACACCCATTGGAGGCACCACACCACAAATGTCACTGTGTGTGGGGAAAAGATTCTCCACCAAATTAGGTACAAATGATCTTGAGTCACGTGACGACACCATACTGTTCGCCTGTAATTGGCTTAAATTAATGGGCAGGACCTATTTCTTACAAATATTGCCATATGTAGGCTATGTCTTAATGGGTTAATGCCTGTGTGGAATTAACATGCAGTACAGGTTGGAATTCAGGCCTACAACTTTAGAAGAATTACAGTGCATAGTCACATTGTGCATTTTTCATAGATTTATTAGAAAACTAAAATATGTACAGTACAGAAAATAACAGTGCATCAACAACAATAACAGTGCATATACAAGCTCACACTTTTTTTTTTACATTTAAAAATAAAATCTTGAAACTAAGTGTAAGAAGCTTACTGATTCAGAAGGCATTTGTAAAATCGGGTCCAGGTCTTAATGGGTTCAAATCTATCAACATTATTTACAGTATATCTTCAAATTTCCCATTGCCATGAACATTGATGTCCTCAAATGTTCCATTTTGTTCAGGGTGAAACCTCGAGTCTCTTGCGTCCAACACATTCACCTGATCCACAGGCCACTAACGGTCAACCCGATCCCAGCCAACCCAGCCACTGCCATCAGCAACGTGCTCCTCACCGTGGACTCTGGGTCTGACACCCGGAAGAACTCCACGAAACCATCCCACGAATTGTTCCTGACCAGCCAGTCCCGTTGGTCATGAAGGAGGTACGTGGAGATTTCCTGGCCCACCAATCCAACGACTGAAGGTTCCCTGAGGCTGTCCTCCTTCATCAGGTGCTGACACACAACCGCCCCGAAGGCCACCAGGCTGGCAATGCGACGCCAGTTGGTGGTGCCATCGCCGAAGAGGCTCTCTGCTGCTTTACCCATGAAGCTCATGTCATCTCCTCGCTCGTCCAACTTGAGTTCGCTGATCTTGCCGTTGTACATGTATCGATGCTTTTCAATGAGGCCCTCCACGACTCGTTTCATCGTTGAATGAGCTTTGCTTAGATGTCTGCTGCTTGGTTGAGATGACGGCACACCGGCAAAGTCCGTTAGGAAACCGCCGATTATATGTCTCGTGTCATTTTCCAACATCTCCTCGTCCCGTGCTGCTGCTGTAGAACTGCAACGGTCGATTTCACTGTCCGGCTCTGTGAAAGAATGCATCATGGCGTCGAAATTCTGAACGTTTACTTCAGAAGACTGTAGAAGAAGTAGGTGTATGTCTGTGTCGACTGGTTCTGTTCTGTTCTGTTCTGATCTGATCTGTAAGCTCGCTCTCTCTCTCTTCAACCGATCTCTTTCTGGTAGTAAAGCAGTGTGAGCTGAAAACTCGTTGGAAGCTGTTTATATTCAAAAATCGGTCTGTATCGCGCGGTTAGGCTCTGACGTCAGCCGAAGCCACGTGCCCGCATGCCTTATAAGGTATGCGTGCACGTGGACAATAAACTTTTACAGTAATCTCCCGTTACCGGCAGTGTTGCCAGATTTTGTGAGAGAAGTAAGCAACCAGGTCTTGGGGGGGGGGGAGCCCAAAAGAAGCAAATGTAGGCCACATGAGTACTTTAAACCGACTTTTGCATCGGCTATTTGAAAATAGCCGATCGGGACGTTGTGAGCTTTTAGATCTATTTTCAAAACTCTTGCAATAAAATGTGGAATATTTGGAATATTACATTTAAACATTCTTTCTAACAACACAAATGCTCCCCCTGGGCTGGGCACAAAACATTTTCATGAAAACATTTGAGAACACCACTGGTTAAAATAGTCATTTAAAAAAATTGGAAGCAATAATACATAAAAAATAAAACGTTAGAAACAAGCCCACAAAATCGCAACCCACAACCTACCACTTTCTTTTTACAAGCAACTTAACAGTAAAATAAGCTCAAAGTCGCTTATAATAAGCAGACATGGCAACGCTGGACACCGGTATTCAACTCAGCCGTGTGATCCGGTTTAGAAAACATGGTATTGAACCCAGGCTAAGGTAAACACACAGGTGGCAGCGAAGTAAGACAAGAGCAGTGGTGGAAAAAGTACTCACATGTTTTACTTAAGTAAAAGTATCATAATACTACAATGTAGAAATACTCTGTTACAAGTAAAAGTCCGGAATTAAAATTTGACTTGAGTAAAAGTACAAAAGTATTGGCATCAAAATGTACTTAAAGTACCAAAAGTAAAAGTACTCGTTGTGCAGAATGTCCCATTTCACAAGACTTCAAAATGTATGAAATATCTTTTTGAAAATAGAGCACGATGCTTTTTTCATATGGCCGAAAGGGTTAGGGCTGAATTGGTGCTTTCTAATAATAATCAAAATCTACAAAGTAACTAGTAACTTAAGTTTTCATATACCGTAAATGTAGTGGAGTAAAAAGTACAATATTTTACTCTTGAGATGTAGTGGAGTAGAAGTAAAAGTATAAACAATTGGAAATACTCCAGTAAAGTACCTCAAAATTGTACTTAAGTACAGTACCTAAGTACATGTACTTAGTTACTTTACACCACTGGTTTACGTCTTCTACCAAAACAGATATGGGGCAACAAGTTGTTAGCTAGCTAGCTTGCAGATCTGTTCTTTTTAGGCAGACGAAAAGAACCCATTGGCCCTGGGGTCACGGTCACCACCAGGTACAAAGCCTGTTTTTTATTCCGAACCCAGTGTGATTTGGTCCTGAGCCTGCTGACCGTTTCCGGTAACTTGCACACGCACAATCTACGCACCGTTGCCGTATCCGCTCTGTAACTTGACCGGATCAGCAACCTGCAAAGTGAATCGATCCCCTACGATAGATCCCATAGTCCGTATGTATGAACAGAAGGTCGTATTGTGATTGGCTAGCAGCTGAGTGTCCTGGTTGTGGATTGGCCAATTTGAGCTTCGCTTGCCGCTCTTTCTACAATGACGCAGAGAAAATAAAATTGCAAGCACTTGTGGAGGAATCGTGGAGAAAGACGGACAAAGACGGACAAGTACAAACTTGTCTTGGTGGAAACGTCACGATTAAAAAGGTATACTTTAAAGAACTACCAGAATTGTTAACTCTATGTCTGACCGTATAGGTTTTTGGCCACATTACTTATTTGTTTTCTGTCAGGTGAGCAATTACTTTGCCAATACAAATGTGAAAGCTAAAGTGTCACATTTGTGAGCTAGCAACCTGAATTGCATTGCTAACGTTAGCAATACAAAACTTCAAATAATTATTTTCTTTCCTGCACAGCATCTTCTCTGGAGGCTTAATATCCACAATGGACAGTCAATCAGATGTTGACAGGTAATATTAGCCAGTGGTGTAAAGTAACTAAGTACATTTACTCAAGTACTGTACCTAAGTACTTTACTTTACTTTGCTGGAGTATTTCCAACTTTCAGTACTTTTACTTCGACTCCACTACATCTCAGAGACAAATATTGTACTTTTACTCCACTACAATTATTTGAAAACTTAAGTTAATATAGTTACTTTGTAGATTTTGATAATTATTACAAACCATAAATTATTCACATTTGAAAATAGACGATCTACAAGCTCACAATTCATAGCCATGCAATGCATTGTGAGCTTAGTTGTAGATCTGCTATTTTCAAACTATTTTTTATACATTTGAAACGTTGTAAAATGGGACATTCTGCACAATGATAACTTTCTACTTTTGGTACTTTAAGTACATTTTGATACCAATACTTTTGCACTTCTACTCAAGTAAATTTTGAATTCTGAACTTTCACTTGTAACAGAGTATTTTTGCATTGCAGCTCATTAAAGCTAATTTGATCTTAAAATCTTAAAACTTGCACTTATTGTAAACAATGTTGATGGATGAGGGTAGTTTTTGTCATCATTTATCACTTTGTAATACTAATCTGTTTATGTCCTAACATGGTTAATTTTGTCCATGTTTATCAGTCTTGAGGAGCTGGATGAGGTCGAACTCATCAAGTCCAAGTCTAGAGGAAGGGGCCGGGGGAGAAGGGCAGCTAAGCCTCGAGCTAAGCCTCAAACTGTGGTAAATAAGCCAATCCTTCTCTTACTCATTAATATATTATTAAAAGATAAATTATGATATGCACTGTACACAGCTGTTGTACCACCTTGCTCAATCCTTATTCGTTTATTGGCTGCCGGTACATAGCTACCACTATCAAAGCTAGAGTGTTTGACCAAAAGAAGCATCTTCAATGTTAGCATGATAAAAAATACAATGTTTTTGTAAAACCTATTTAAATTGCAGTTAGGGGACGACTATCTTTTCATAATTTTTTAATTCACTACTTATTTGATGTACCTGGTTACATCCTTTTACATATCTTTGTGGCCTCTCAGACTAGTGCTGATAGTTTCTTCTTGAAGTGACTGTTAATGAAATGTCCACACTGGTAGGTAGTACTATGGTAATAATAGAGTTCAAAGGCCTGTATAGTGAGATTTGAAGTTACAGCCAGACATCAGTAGTGTTTGAATTAAGCCACCTTATCTTGTCCACCTGCTTCCACATCATATAGGTACATCAATGTTTTTATCCAGCAACTATCCAGGTCAGCTCAGCTGTTGAATAAGTTCCTAGTTCACTGGCATAACAAGCAACCAATAAGGACACAAGCATCAGAGTTGTGGTGCAAATAACATTACTGTGATCATAGAATAAGTTTAACTATGCAAGTGTAAAAAAAAGTGAATGGCCTAGCCACCTAACCCTTAAAATATGCAATGTAGGAACATGTGGGAGAAGGAAATCCCCTATTGAGCTGCCATCTGATATCTCTTTCATTCCTCAAGCCTCAACCTACAACACCAAGAAGGAGCAAAGCTTCATCAAAAGAGAATGAATCTGTCACCTTACCCGCTCCTGTAGACGGCTCGTCCAACTTGCAACAGTCTACCCTGGAGGCGTCCAGGCAGGGTTCCCCTGTCGATGGGAGCAGAGAGACCCAGGAGAAACGGGGTATCACACCAAATGACATGTATGCAGCCGTACTCTCTGCGAAGACTGCCATGGTGGTGAGCAAAGGATCATTAGAAGGGCTTAGGTGTTGTTGCGAGTTGGGGTAGGTAATGATGTTTTCGGAGAATGAGCAGCCCATTCCCCTTTGCATTTTTTGTTGAGGTGGAAATAAGAGGATGAGGGGCGATATTGTAGGGTATGAATATTGGGACTATGGGTAGTTCTAAATGTGTTTGTCAAGTAAGAACAAATTCAAATAAGAAAACATTGATGAATCCCGGATTTGTGCTTAAAATTTTCGTATTGAACTGTATTGAATGGTTTCAGCACAGATTTGTGTACGTGGTCTATTTTTTTTGTGAATGAGGGCCAACGAGAGGGCGATAAGAGAATGAGCAGGTTAATTGTAACCGACCAAATAATAATGCCACCAATGAACAAACTGCAGACATCTCATTGGCTACATCTCTCTGTCAATCTTCAGACAGTGGTGGACGAGTGGTTGGACAGCTACAAGCAGGACCGAGAGGAGGGGCTGCTGGTGCTCATCAACTTCATCGTCCTGTGCTGTGGGTGTCAAGGTCAGTTGGAGTCTGAGAGACAGGGGTTGAAGTTCAACAGTTCCCTCTAACGTGATC
>NC_137614.1:21635754-21675754 GCF_963280865.1 Gymnoscopelus braueri
AAATGGAATTAAATTGTTTTCATCTGCACACATACCAATTTGCTATAATTGTAAAACACCAGCCCATTAGCTATTGTTCTATTGTAGTATTCGGCAATTTTATTCATAAAATGATTTGCAGAAGCAGGGGAAATTGTTTTGAAAGAAAGAGACAATGCTTATTCCACGTAAATACAGTATAATGGACAGTAAAGCAAAGAATTCTTATCCGATCCTGAGCAGATTAGAATACACCAATTTGTTGCCAGCATACATTCTACCCTAGAAATCTGAGGTGTGCAACTTCTCATATCAAGTTTACTTTTCAAACATCCCAATCTCAAGCCAATCAATGCCGATTTTTGCTCAGCATCATGTTTATGATAGTGAAGTCTCATCTTGACATGAAAACGTCCTGTCTCTCAGCCCCGCAGCATATACAGTAAATTGGACAAAGTTGCTTCATCTGAACCTTTTCATTCAGTATTAAAAGCAGTAGCACTGGGTAACCACCAAGTCTCCACTCACTGCTTTCACTACGTTTCACATGCATGTCACCAAGACACACTGCTTCCGGAATCCTGTCTACACTGGCCAAACTTCATGAAGCCACCTATCAGCAAGTGTTAAGTGTGCAAGTTCTTTATGCTTACTATCCAAGCCGGATAATTACTTTATTTGAAAGGACCATACCGATGGAATTGCTTATAAAAGCATATACTGCCTTTTGATAAGATTTTGGAATAAATAAAAGTTAAATTGAAACGTTTAAACATCTATTTTTGGCTAGACTTTTCAAATCAATATATGCTTTCAACTTCATTAAATAATAATGCAACTTTACCAAAACGTAAACCTGACATAAAGTTTAAAGTGCTGGATTACCCATTGGTTGACGCCTGGTCAACCAATGGCTAGTGTATCCATAGATAGTATGGTTATTTAACCCATTAAAACGGGAAAAGCATTTTAAATCTTTAGCTAAAAAGCATTATTTTATACTTTGGCTATTCAAAACTCTTGAAAATGTGTGCAAATCTTTGAATATATATATATTCTTTTAAAGGGTCCTCAAACAAAATATTTGGAGATGGGGGGGTTGGCGGACAAATACATATCAAGGGTCCTTGACATAAAAAGTTTGAGAACCACTGATATAGCAACATACGTTTTTCAGAAAACATTTTGTAGAATCGGCCTCAGGTCTTAATGGGTTAACCACATGAATCCTAGTGTCCCTATTCTGGGG
The DNA here is from genome assembly GCF_963280865.1 of Gymnoscopelus braueri. Classification (NCBI taxonomy): domain Eukaryota; kingdom Metazoa; phylum Chordata; class Actinopteri; order Myctophiformes; family Myctophidae; genus Gymnoscopelus; species Gymnoscopelus braueri. The sequence continues at coordinate 21,636,983 of NC_137614.1, forward strand.
TGAACATTCAGAGAAAATAGCCTATGTAAAGGCTCACAATGAATCAAGGTGCATTGTGAGTTTTTAGATTTTGACAAATCTGGTTTAAAAAAAAGTAGGGGGCCTAGTAAAGACCCCTGGGGGACTCTGGTCATACCACTGTGGAAAGGCATTGCAACGCTTGTCTCCACAGACTCAATTAGTACTTGCCAGCGTCGTCGTGACAATGCTGACGTGAATTGGCTGTAAGCCTTGCATTATTAGCACACTAGCAGATCAATAGTGGCATCCCAATCAATGCTTATACTGAGATCACGTTAGAGGGAACTGTTGAACTTCAACCCCTGTCTCTCAGACTCCAACTGACCTTGACACCCACAGCACAGGACGATGAAGTTGATGAGCACCAGCAGCCCCTCCTCTCGGTCCTGCTTGTAGCTGTCCAACCACTCGTCCACCACTGTCTGAAGATTGACAGAGAGATGTAGCCAATGAGATGTCTGCAGTTTGTTCATTGGTGGCATTATTATTTGGTCGGTTACAATTAACCTGCTCATTCTCTTATCGCCCTCTCGTTGGCCCTCATTCACAAAAAAAATAGACCACGTACACAAATCTGTGCTGAAACCATTCAATACAGTTCAATACGAAAATTTTAAGCACAAATCCGGGATTCATCAATGTTTTCTTATTTGAATTTGTTCTTACTTGACAAACACATTTAGAACTACCCATAGTCCCAATATTCATACCCTACAATATCGCCCCTCATCCTCTTATTTCCACCTCAACAAAAAATGCAAAGGGGAATGGGCTGCTCATTCTCCGAAAACATCATTACCTACCCCAACTCGCAACAACACCTAAGCCCTTCTAATGATCCTTTGCTCACCACCATGGCAGTCTTCGCAGAGAGTACGGCTGCATACATGTCATTTGGTGTGATACCCCGTTTCTCCTGGGTCTCTCTGCTCCCATCGACAGGGGAACCCTGCCTGGACGCCTCCAGGGTAGACTGTTGCAAGTTGGACGAGCCGTCTACAGGAGCGGGTAAGGTGACAGATTCATTCTCTTTTGATGAAGCTTTGCTCCTTCTTGGTGTTGTAGGTTGAGGCTTGAGGAATGAAAGAGATATCAGATGGCAGCTCAATAGGGGATTTCCTTCTCCCACATGTTCCTACATTGCATATTTTAAGGGTTAGGTGGCTAGGCCATTCACTTTTTTTTACACTTGCATAGTTAAACTTATTCTATGATCACAGTAATGTTATTTGCACCACAACTCTGATGCTTGTGTCCTTATTGGTTGCTTGTTATGCCAGTGAACTAGGAACTTATTCAACAGCTGAGCTGACCTGGATAGTTGCTGGATAAAAACATTGATGTACCTATATGATGTGGAAGCAGGTGGACAAGATAAGGTGGCTTAATTCAAACACTACTGATGTCTGGCTGTAACTTCAAATCTCACTATACAGGCCTTTGAACTCTATTATTACCATAGTACTACCTACCAGTGTGGACATTTCATTAACAGTCACTTCAAGAAGAAACTATCAGCACTAGTCTGAGAGGCCACAAAGATATGTAAAAGGATGTAACCAGGTACATCAAATAAGTAGTGAATTAAAAAATTATGAAAAGATAGTCGTCCCCTAACTGCAATTTAAATAGGTTTTACAAAAACATTGTATTTTTTATCATGCTAACATTGAAGATGCTTCTTTTGGTCAAACACTCTAGCTTTGATAGTGGTAGCTATGTACCGGCAGCCAATAAACGAATAAGGATTGAGCAAGGTGGTACAACAGCTGTGTACAGTGCATATCATAATTTATCTTTTAATAATATATTAATGAGTAAGAGAAGGATTGGCTTATTTACCACAGTTTGAGGCTTAGCTCGAGGCTTAGCTGCCCTTCTCCCCCGGCCCCTTCCTCTAGACTTGGACTTGATGAGTTCGACCTCATCCAGCTCCTCAAGACTGATAAACATGGACAAAATTAACCATGTTAGGACATAAACAGATTAGTATTACAAAGTGATAAATGATGACAAAAACTACCCTCATCCATCAACATTGTTTACAATAAGTGCAAGTTTTAAGATTTTAAGATCAAATTAGCTTTAATGAGCTGCAATGCAAAAATACTCTGTTACAAGTGAAAGTTCAGAATTCAAAATTTACTTGAGTAGAAGTGCAAAAGTATTGGTATCAAAATGTACTTAAAGTACCAAAAGTAGAAAGTTCTCATTGTGCAGAATGTCCCATTTTACAACGTTTCAAATGTATAAAAAATAGTTTGAAAATAGCAGATCTACAACTAAGCTCACAATGCATTGCATGGCTATGAATTGTGAGCTTGTAGATCGTCTATTTTCAAATGTGAATAATTTATGGTTTGTAATAATTATCAAAATCTACAAAGTAACTATATTAACTTAAGTTTTCAAATAATTGTAGTGGAGTAAAAGTACAATATTTGTCTCTGAGATGTAGTGGAGTCGAAGTAAAAGTACTGAAAGTTGGAAATACTCCAGCAAAGTAAAGTAAAGTACTTAGGTACAGTACTTGAGTAAATGTACTTAGTTACTTTACACCACTGGCTAATATTACCTGTCAACATCTGATTGACTGTCCATTGTGGATATTAAGCCTCCAGAGAAGATGCTGTGCAGGAAAGAAAATAATTATTTGAAGTTTTGTATTGCTAACGTTAGCAATGCAATTCAGGTTGCTAGCTCACAAATGTGACACTTTAGCTTTCACATTTGTATTGGCAAAGTAATTGCTCACCTGACAGAAAACAAATAAGTAATGTGGCCAAAAACCTATACGGTCAGACATAGAGTTAACAATTCTGGTAGTTCTTTAAAGTATACCTTTTTAATCGTGACGTTTCCACCAAGACAAGTTTGTACTTGTCCGTCTTTGTCCGTCTTTCTCCACGATTCCTCCACAAGTGCTTGCAATTTTATTTTCTCTGCGTCATTGTAGAAAGAGCGGCAAGCGAAGCTCAAATTGGCCAATCCACAACCAGGACACTCAGCTGCTAGCCAATCACAATACGACCTTCTGTTCATACATACGGACTATGGGATCTATCGTAGGGGATCGATTCACTTTGCAGGTTGCTGATCCGGTCAAGTTACAGAGCGGATACGGCAACGGTGCGTAGATTGTGCGTGTGCAAGTTACCGGAAACGGTCAGCAGGCTCAGGACCAAATCACACTGGGTTCGGAATAAAAAACAGGCTTTGTACCTGGTGGTGACCGTGACCCCAGGGCCAATGGGTTCTTTTCGTCTGCCTAAAAAGAACAGATCTGCAAGCTAGCTAGCTAACAACTTGTTGCCCCATATCTGTTTTGGTAGAAGACGTAAACCAGTGGTGTAAAGTAACTAAGTACATGTACTTAGGTACTGTACTTAAGTACAATTTTGAGGTACTTTACTGGAGTATTTCCAATTGTTTATACTTTTACTTCTACTCCACTACATCTCAAGAGTAAAATATTGTACTTTTTACTCCACTACATTTACGGTATATGAAAACTTAAGTTACTAGTTACTTTGTAGATTTTGATTATTATTAGAAAGCACCAATTCAGCCCTAACCCTTTCGGCCATATGAAAAAAGCAGATCTTCAAGCTCCCAATGCATCGTGCTCTATTTTCAAAAGATATTTCATACATTTTGAAGTCTTGTGAAATGGGACATTCTGCACAACGAGTACTTTTACTTTTGGTACTTTAAGTACATTTTGATGCCAATACTTTTGTACTTTTACTCAAGTAAAATTTTAATTCCGGACTTTTACTTGTAACAGAGTATTTCTACATTGTAGTATTATGATACTTTTACTTAAGTAAAACATGTGAGTACTTTTTCCACCACTGCTCTTGTCTTACTTCGCTGCCACCTGTGTGTTTACCTTAGCCTGGGTTCAATACCATGTTTTCTAAACCGGATCACACGGCTGAGTTGAATACCGGTGTCCAGCGTTGCCATGTCTGCTTATTATAAGCGACTTTGAGCTTATTTTACTGTTAAGTTGCTTGTAAAAAGAAAGTGGTAGGTTGTGGGTTGCGATTTTGTGGGCTTGTTTCTAACGTTTTATTTTTTATGTATTATTGCTTCCAATTTTTTTAAATGACTATTTTAACCAGTGGTGTTCTCAAATGTTTTCATGAAAATGTTTTGTGCCCAGCCCAGGGGGAGCATTTGTGTTGTTAGAAAGAATGTTTAAATGTAATATTCCAAATATTCCACATTTTATTGCAAGAGTTTTGAAAATAGATCTAAAAGCTCACAACGTCCCGATCGGCTATTTTCAAATAGCCGATGCAAAAGTCGGTTTAAAGTACTCATGTGGCCTACATTTGCTTCTTTTGGGCTCCCCCCCCCCCCCCCCAAGACCTGGTTGCTTACTTCTCTCACAAAATCTGGCAACACTGCCGGTAACGGGAGATTACTGTAAAAGTTTATTGTCCACGTGCACGCATACCTTATAAGGCATGCGGGCACGTGGCTTCGGCTGACGTCAGAGCCTAACCGCGCGATACAGACCGATTTTTGAATATAAACAGCTTCCAACGAGTTTTCAGCTCACACTGCTTTACTACCAGAAAGAGATCGGTTGAAGAGAGAGAGAGCGAGCTTACAGATCAGATCAGAACAGAACAGAACAGAACCAGTCGACACAGACATACACCTACTTCTTCTACAGTCTTCTGAAGTAAACGTTCAAAGTCTCGACGCCATGATGCATTCTTTCACAGAGCCGGACAGTGAAATCAACCGTTGCAGTTCTACAGCAGCAGCACGGGACGAGGAGATGTTGGAAAATGACACGAGACATATAATCGGCGGTTTCCTAACGGACTTTGCCGGTGTGCCGTCATCTCAACCAAGCAGCAGACATCTAAGCAAAGCTCATTCAACGATGAAACGAGTCGTGGAGGGCCTCATTGAAAAGCATCGATACATGTACAACGGCAAGATCAGCGAACTCAAGTTGGACGAGCGAGGAGATGACATGAGCTTCATGGGTAAAGCAGCAGAGAGCCTCTTCGGCGATGGCACCACCAACTGGCGTCGCATTGCCAGCCTGGTGGCCTTCGGGGCGGTTGTGTGTCAGCACCTGATGAAGGAGGACAGCCTCAGGGAACCTTCAGTCGTTGGATTGGTGGGCCAGGAAATCTCCACGTACCTCCTTCATGACCAACGGGACTGGCTGGTCAGGAACAATTCGTGGGATGGTTTCGTGGAGTTCTTCCGGGTGTCAGACCCAGAGTCCACGGTGAGGAGCACGTTGCTGATGGCAGTGGCTGGGTTGGCTGGGATCGGGTTGACCGTTAGTGGCCTGTGGATCAGGTGAATGTGTTGGACGCAAGAGACTCGAGGTTTCACCCTGAACAAAATGGAACATTTGAGGACATCAATGTTCATGGCAATGGGAAATTTGAAGATATACTGTAAATAATGTTGATAGATTTGAACCCATTAAGACCTGGACCCGATTTTACAAATGCCTTCTGAATCAGTAAGCTTCTTACACTTAGTTTCAAGATTTTATTTTTAAATGTAAAAAAAAAAAAGTGTGAGCTTGTATATGCACTGTTATTGTTGTTGATGCACTGTTATTTTCTGTACTGTACATATTTTAGTTTTCTAATAAATCTATGAAAAATGCACAATGTGACTATGCACTGTAATTCTTCTAAAGTTGTAGGCCTGAATTCCAACCTGTACTGCATGTTAATTCCACACAGGCATTAACCCATTAAGACATAGCCTACATATGGCAATATTTGTAAGAAATAGGTCCTGCCCATTAATTTAAGCCAATTACAGGCGAACAGTATGGTGTCGTCACGTGACTCAAGATCATTTGTACCTAATTTGGTGGAGAATCTTTTCCCCACACACAGTGACATTTGTGGTGTGGTGCCTCCAATGGGTGTCATTGAATTCACTTTTAGCTCTGTGTTGTTTAGGGGTCCTTCAGTGTGTGATTACAAGTTGGGGTAGAGCAGGGGTGCATGACTTTCGCCCTTTCTTGTCAAATAGGCCTGCATGGGATAGTCACCATTCTTACTGCTTAAAGCCTCACAATGTAACTTTTCATCTAATTTGGTATTATCTGTGTGGTAGAGTATGTTAATACAATATAACTTATACAATTGGGGTGGTTGTATTTTGTCTCCCTGCTCTTCTAGAGACATTTAGACTGACAATTTTGACCTGATGGTCAAGATTCAATTTATCCCCTGAGGCAAGCATGCAGGCTCCATTTAGCTCAATGGTAAAAATGTCAGCACTTGTGCAGGAAACCGGGTTCAAATCCGGGGTAGAAGAGGAAAGTTGCATAGTGCTGCATTAAATCACCTGGATAAATAGGGATAAATAATATAATATATTCCATAAGACAGTACAAAGGTTACATGGTTGTGATATTTTATAAAACAGTATAATGTGTATATGCCTAAAAACCACACACTGTCAATTGGACATTAGGACAAATAGAGTGTAGGAAAGCTGAAAGGGAGATAGTATAGGAGAGAAAAGGCAGAAAGCTGACAGGGAGACAGTGTAGGACAGATACAGTAGACTGTAGGAAAGCTGACAGGGAGATAGTATAGGAGAGAAAAGGCAGAAAGCTGAGGGAGACGGTGAGACCGTGTAGGAGGTCAAGGCAGAAAGTTGAGAGGGAGACACCTACCGTGTCTCCCTCATGGAGACAGTGCAGGAGAGACAAGATGGAAAGCTGAGACAGTGTAGGAGACTAGACGGAAAGCTGAGACAGTCAAGACAGAAAGCTGAGAGGGAGACTGATGGAGAGACAAGACGGAAAGCATGCCCAGCAGAGATCGGCTACTGGAACATCTCAATGGTCGCTGTCCTTCACAGGCCATCAACAGAAACAGCAAAAAGGTATATTAGATTATTACAAAATGGTAATTCTCTGTGACAGCCACATGCATGCATACAAATCCTAAATAATCAACGTGCATATTACATAAATAGCATGTAACATGGCTTTGTGTATACAGGTGTACATCAACCGATAGAAGCACACACACACACACACACACACACACACACACACACACACACACACACACACACACACACACACACACACACACACACACACACACACACACTGCACAATGAGTACTTTTAATTTTGGTACTTTAAAGTATATTTTGATGCCGATACGTTTGTACTTTTACTCAAGTGCATTTTTGAATATGGGACTTCTATTTGTAACAGAGTATATCTACATTGTAGTATTGATACTTTTACTTAAGTAAGACATGCGAGTACTTCTTCCATCACTGACGTAAACACTCTCGCATCATAATGGAGTATTTTCAAGGAAGGTTTAAAGAAGCCATTTTGCTCGCAAAACTCACCTGAAGGCAGTTGTTAACATTAATTGTTTGTGTTTCATTTGTGCAGAGCAGACGACAGAGCAGGCTTGAGCAGCACAGTGTGTCAACATGCATGTCTGTCAGGCATGGCTGTTGTTTCTGCTTGTAAAATATCTCGCTGCAAGCAGTTATTATGTATTCGAATTAGGTCGTATTATCAAATTTATGTGTTACTCTGTTACAAGTAAAAGGCCTGTGTTTTACTTGAATAAAAGTACAAAAGTATTGTCATCAAAATATACTTAAAGTACCTAAAGTAAAAGTACTAAATTTTTTGGAAAATAGCAGGTACAAGCAAGCAGGCTTTGCGATGCGACATGTTGGTTGTGAGCTTGTAGATCGCCTATTTTCAAATAGCCTATGTATAAAATAGTTAAAGTGGTAAATGTATGTTTTATAATATAATAATAATGTATATCTGCAAACTGTGCAAAGTGAAGTTCAAATAATTGTAGTTGAGTAAAAGTACAATATTTGCCTCTGATATGTAGTGGAGTAAAAGTACTAGAAACTGGAAATAGTCCAGTAAAGTAAAAAATAAATACCTCAAAATTGTACTTAAGTACAGTACTTGAGTAAATGCACTTTAGTTACTTTCCACCACTGCGCAGCACTCGCAGGTCCTGGGAGCTCTTATCAGCGTAATAATAGAGATCATGGCCCCTGACGGTAACCTTGGGTGGGCACCTGACCTGAGAAGTCTGGGCACCTCAATGTTAGACAAAAATGTATTTTTTGCCAACTGTAAATAAAGAATACATTACTTTTTTTAAAGAGCCAATTTCACATTGCCCAGACTTCTCAGGTGCTCACTCTTTCTGTATCCCGACTCTGACCCAATCTGTAGTAGAGTAGAAAGATTTCAGGACCTACTCTGAGACTTTGAATTTCCTCAGTTGCCTGAGGTGGTACAGTGCCCTCTGCAGGACAGTCGGCAATTACACCACAGGAAAGAGTAAGTTACAGTATACATTATACAATTAGTTATATCTACCATTCCCTAAATAAAAATATGTTCTGAGATAAATATTCAGTTTTTTATTGTCTTTTTTAGGCTGACTGGGAAGTACATTTTGCTATGGGCTCATACAATATGGCAAATCTACGCCAGGAGGCATGCCCTACTTCCCTCAATCATTGTGTCTGTGTGGCGCTTGTGATGTGAGGACCACAATGGAAATAAGACTCTTAGTGTGTTTTTTTTATCCTCGATTATCTTTTAACCCTAGATTCTGTGATGGTTTCTAAGCAATTAAATAAATCAACTTCCAATCAAATTCGAATAAAGTGGAAATGAAGTGCACTTCATTTGTTTCCAACAAAAGGTTGGGACTTTTTGGAGATACAAGTTTTTTTGCAGAACAGTGTCTACTCTCTCTCCTAGTTTTGCTGTTCTTGTCTCAAACTGACAGACTGAGGGAATCTGATTAGTTGTCAAGGTGAATGTTGGCTGACATTTCTTGATGTGACCATGTACCTGGCAAATGGAGGAAAAAACGACGTGGAAAGAAAATAAACAGTCCCCCTGTCAGGATGTTTTTCTCACTTTAGCTTTTCACTACTGAATAATACATCACCAGTGTCTGTCTCTCACACTCTCACAGATACACAATTGACACACAGCTTTGTAGAAACAAGTCATTTTTTTATTCAATGTCCAATGTTTTGCTTGTTTCCGCAGTAACAGAGGAACAGCCGTTTCCGTGCCGGCGTTCCCATGCCGACAGTGGGACGGAACACAACCCATAATGAACACATAATCTAACAAAGACAGTCTCATCTCCCTATCTTCTTGCTCTCTGCCTCAATTCTGTACTCCCTTCTTGTCCATTCCTTTCCATTTTTTCTCTCAAGTATGTCACAACTTGTGCCACAATTCAGTCCTTTTCGCTCTGTCCACTAGTGTAGATCTCATTGGACCAATCGATGCTGTTTTCTCCAGCTCACTGTGACTTCAGCCTGAGTTATACTTTATTGTGTGGGTGTCACATACCGAAAATAGCGATAAAAGAATAAATCAGGCATTACACTTCTGGCTCTCTCTGTAGTTCCACTGGGACACAGAAATCTGAATTTTACAAGATCCGATCTTTTCATGGTCATCTAGACATTGAAAATTTCATACATCTACACAAGTGGACAGGGTATGTAAAGGTTTGATTTAGGTTCACATTGGTCCCAATTACACCTGGCAATAAACTCTCAAATGCATATCAAAATTGCTTCCAGACAGGGCTCAAAGCCAAATTTAAACACATGTAAATACATCCAAGAAGGATATCAATCCGATTTCTCAGTTTCCAGCCCTTCTCAAGGTTAATTCATACTTTGGTGGTACAAACCTTTTGTTAGAACATAAATTACTTATTTTCACCACACTTGAAACAAAGCATAAATGAAGCTATATCTGCATTTACAATAATGTTTAAACGAAATTTTGTTGCCTCTTTGGATACATTACTTTTAATCTGCATTGGAATTTAAAATACATGTGTCAATGTGACCATTTTCATACTTTACTCTCGTTTTGTTATTGTCACAGTGGGAGGTAATAGGAAACATAACATTTTACTTTTTTCTCGTTTTTGTAAAAAAGAAAAATAACATTTCAACAAATAATTCACACACCCACTTAAATAACCCCCTCTCTTAAAATGAATGTCAAAAATCAATAAATAAAACCTCAAATAAATAATAAATAAATAAAATCTCATGTCTGTACAAGTTAAAGGTACTGCAATAAATTAATGAACCAGACCAGTAACAGTAACTCAAACTGGACCAGTAACAAAACTTAACTGGAGCAGTTGAAAGAAAGGAATGCATGTATTGGTTAGTTGCAACACTTTACTTTAAAATGCATTTAATTTCATTGATCTGAGTTTTAATTCTGGGGAGTAATGTAAATACTCAATATCGCCAAAGTGGGCATCCTGGATCTCATGTCAACATCTTGCATATTTAAAATAAACAATTCTGCAACAACAACAACACCATATTGAAGGGCTCCTGCCAACCCAGGCCCCCTGGGTTACCAATGTATTTATTTATTTTTGTGTTGTATCATTGTATCACATTGCATTCTGTACTATCACAGCCGTACAATCTTCTAATGGTTAATATACAGTTTAATCTAATGTAATGAGGCCATTGTAAAGTAACTTGTTACCTGTTTTTAGTGTTTTTAGGGGTAATACAACTTTAAGGAATAAGTGGGTGGCTTTCTTTTCTTTGAGGCAATAATTCACAAATAGATTCACTGGTCACAACCCGGACATGAAAATGGCAGAACAGTGGTCAAAGGAGATTAGCACAAACTAGGCGTACGAAACATTTTTGTTGTACTGTATTTCGTCCATTTCTATCTTTATACCTCTCCCTTTTCTTCCCTTCTTGCCTGGAGTTATAGTTTATGGACAACGTTCCCTGTTTTAGACAAACCTTTATTTAAACTACTTATGTGTCTCGTTTAATGGAATTACCCATTGTGCCCTCATTCTCTTTACGTAAAAACATCCACCCCAATGTATTAGTTCTCGTTTGCAAATCACATTCCTGCCAAAGGCAACACAAGTGACCCTCCTTTGCTTCAGAGGGCTGTTATATTGCCGTCATCTAAGACCCTGCACGGTTTACTAAAACAAAGTGTGCAGGGGAGCAGCTGGCCAACCACAGACTGGCATCTTAAAACCACTTAGAGGCTCTTACCAAGTGACACCATTGACCTCTCCAGCTCTCTGGAGGAACTGTGAAGTTACAGCAGGTTTACATGCCCAAAGCACAGAATGGGGTTTTAACCACAAACCATGTATATGTCGTTGTATGTCATATAGTGAAAGCTCACAGCTTGTAGATCAGCTATTTTCACAGAATGTTCGTCTATTCTCGCCGAATAGTCGCCTATTTTCACGGTATATTCTCCTATGACATGCCGAGAATAGGGACACTAGCATTCATGTGGTTAACTCCTTGCAATGCACATTTGATGTGCTCAATGGGGGGTTCCTGTATAAATGTTGTCTGTTAGGTCAAATTTGGCAGATTTGATGTAAGTTATCAGACTGATAATTATAATGCTGTGCCATAGTAAGGCAATATTTATAATACCAAAAGGATAGTTTGACATTAATTTTAACCACCATTGTTTTCCCATAAAGCACAAATATTGGCATAGAGAAGATATGAGTATGACACTGAACAGGCTTGATGTTGATCAGGTATTCGTCATGCGACACAGTCGAATGACAAAGTAGACGTTAGGCTTAAGATACAAACCTCTACTGTACGCACTCTGGGGCTTTATTTCAGTCAAAACCTACATATGCAGATGCAGCAAAGTAAAATAGCCAGTACTGTTGACATCATTGTGGCCTAATTTTCACACCTGGGGCCTAATTGATGAAAATGTTCTTCGAGTTTACCCTAGAACCATAGTTACATAAAACAATTTGTTTTGAGAACGTAGTGGCAAAAAACATGTGATAATTATGTCTAAAGCATCCCATAGTGTTAATGATGATGATGGTGATAATGATACTGAAGATTTTGAACAACCTTTTCATAAACAAGGCCCGGCAAAGTGCTGGAGAGGTTAAACTGATTTCTCTGGTGTTTTTTGTGGCAATTTTAAGCATGAAGCACCAAAATACAAAATACCTTGAGTGATTTAAAAGGCCACAACTGTAAACTGATACTCTTGTAGCAAATCTATTACATATCTAACAGACCTGTGATATGACTAAGCCGATATGTTTGGGTTTCAGACTTTCAGAGTTGGGCACAAAGATACACAAATAGATGACGAAGGCGGCATTCAACATCAAGCGGGACTCCAATTCACGAACGCTCCACAATCTCCTGCTGATACATTGACACTCACGACTCAAGGAGTTGTCATAATTGAGCCTTCAGCTCTTCTATGGCAAACCCTTGCAGTGGTGTGCTAGCTTAACATTGGCTATCTCTCTCACAATCATTTTGATCTTTTCAAATCTCTTTTTGGAGAATTCCTTCCACCCTCCCTTCCTGTATTTACAATCACTTCCCACCCCCTAGATATCCCCTTCAGATCACATCTCAAGATTTCTGTAATCTCATCCAATCACCATTGCCGGGACTGATCCATGTTCCTAAAGTTCTATACACAAAGTTGATGGGCGTGAGGGAAAAAAGGTTCAGGGGAAACTGGGGGAGACTTTTTTTTTCTTTTTTCTTCAGTTTTTTCTTTGTGGAAGGGAAAATCTCTCCCTTAGCAACAAACATGACTCCACTCATACAGACCCCGCTCACAAGCTTGCACAGACACAATCGTCCAAAAAAACATCACAAGATATTTCTTTTGTCCCTTCATCTCTGATGAAAAAGATACAAAATGTATAAAAAATGTTATTTACAGTCTTTTTAAATCTTTTTTTCTTCCTTTTGACTTCCCCCCACCCCTAAACCAGGCGGATATTTGTGTTTTATTATCTGAGGAGTTACCTTAATTCTGTCTAACAGTTTGCAGGTAGTTTTTGAGGTTGCCTGGCAACAGTCTGAAATCCATACAACCGTCTTGACTTTGTGTCTCCATCTCTCCGTCTTTATCCCATGTTTCAGTCCAGCAGTCCTCCAGTGTCCCCCAGGGAGCCTTGGTGAATCAAGATTGTTCTGTGACCTTTGAACTTGTCCCTAGTGCCGACCCCTGGTGCAGTCATAATGTATTATGGGATACGGAGGCAGTCATCAAGACTGTCCTTCACTTCTGTTGGCTCTGGAGGAACGGATGGAGAAAAACAGAGAGAACAGACAGAGAGATGAATTTCTGAAACCACCTACTAGAAACAATGATACAGAACCAGATGGAGTTATTGGGGACAAACAAACAGAAGGAAACAAAGGAGAAAAGACCAGTCTTAGAACCCACTGGCAGTTGTCTGACAACGATTTAGCCTCTGGAGGCAACAGGCAAGTGACAATTCTTGTGGGCTTCCTTTGTAGCCAGCAGATATCCGGGGCATGATTTCTTCTACCGAGCATTGGTCATCATTTACAGTTTTAATAGAAACTTGAGATGCGAGAATGGAGTTGAGAGACAACGTGCACAAAATGATGATTGTTTCACAGGTAGCCAGTGAAACTTAAGTTAAGTTAAAAGTAAGTTGAAAGTTTGTCAGACAATAGTGATGGGTTTCGAGTCGAGATTGTATTACTGACCTTACGTCACCAAAGCCCTCTCAATGGTGATTGGTCGATACTATTCAGAGTTTTCAGACTACAAACGGACTACGAATGGAAACCAGAACACTTCCAACACCAAATATATTCACTCTTGCCTACAGATTCTTTTTCATATTCATATTATTATTCATTAAATCTTATTGTTAGCTTTAAACATGCAAGACACAAAAGGCAACAATATTGGCAATATTAATTTCCCCCACTTGCCCTGGATGTGCTGTAGGCTACAGGAATATACTGTACTGCTAAAGCCAGCAACATCCCTTTGTTTTATCCAAGGAAAATCCCCCCTCTGTTCCTCCGCACGTCATGTTGTTGTCAATAACTTGTTGAAAGTGAGTTCAACTCTGGCACGGGGCAGGTGTGTGTGTGTGTGTGTGTGTGTGTGTGTGTGTGTGTGTGTGTGTGTGTGTCTGTGTGTCTGTGTGTCTGTGTGTCTGTGTGTCTGTGTGTCTGTGTGTCTGTGTGTGTGTGTGTGTGTGTGTGTGTGTGTCAGAGTGTGTGTGTGTGTGTGTGTGTGTGTGTGTGTGTGTGTGTGTGTGTGTGTGTGTGTGTGTGTGTGTGTGTGTGTGTGTGTGTGTGTGTGTGTGTGTGTGTGTGTGTGTGTGTGTGTGTGTGTGTGCGCGTGCGTGCGCGTGCGTGTGTGACAAGCATACATGCTTATCTCAGATTGCTCATATCATATAATTTAACTTCTGGGCGGCCAGCCTTCAAAATAAGAGTGCTTTTGTCTTGTTATGTGCTTAGTTTTCACTGTTGCTATACTTAAGAAATATGGCATAAATGTCGAGATATGAAGTTTTGTCCATATTGTTCAGCCCTAATGCATGTGCAGATATTCATTTATAGAGATTAAGTAAATCCTGATTTATACTTCATTGTGTGCTGGTGTCCAATGCTGAAAATAGTGAGTGAGGAGGGAGACGAGGGAGAGGAGAGGGAGAGGTGAGTTGAGGAGATGCAAGAAAAGAGAGATGTAGAGAGAAGAGGAGAAGACAGGACACAATTCCCTGGATTGCTGCACAGCAACATGGAGTTTATCAGTTGGGGACAAAGGTGAGGAAAAGAAGAAAGGACAGCATGTTCAGAAGAGAGGTTAATAAGACCAGAATGATGAAGAGATTAAAATAACACACAAGCCAGAGAGGAGAGTAAATCAATCTAGCTGTGGAGAGGAGGAACATGAAAGCGATAAAAGAGGAGACATGAGATGAATAACAAGTAACAGAAGAGAACAAAGTAGAACTAGTAGTGACGGAGTGACAAACAGGAGAAGAGAAGAATGGAGAGGAGAGCTAGCAGTGGAGGAATAGAACAACAAACAAACAAACAAGATGTTTGAGATAGAGCGGAATAAAGTGGAGGAGATAAGGCAAGGAGAGGAGAGGAGAGTTATAATTGGAGCACTTGCACAAAGGAGCGGGGGACTTACTCGGAGTCAGGAGAGACCTCAGAGATGCTGTGGGAGGTGGTGGAGCGGGGTGGGGAGGGGGAAGGGCCATGGGCGGAGCCATTAGGGTTGGCGGGAGGAGTCAGAACATTGGAGCTGAATGACGCCAAGATGGACGACAGAATGTCCAGGTGCTCGCTGGACGGCTGCCGACTCAGCGGGTTGCCATTGGAGCCTGCCGCGGTGGCGGCGGTTTGACCAGGGGGGTACCTACATGGAGGGGCAGAGTCCAGTCGTGCCCTGACTCGTCCAGGCGCCGGGGGCAGGTCCTGCTGGGGCTCCTCGGAGATGGGGGGAGGCGGGGAGGATGGGGGAGGCTGGTCGGGGTGTGAGGGCTGGCGGGGGGGCAGGGTGCGCAGCCACTCCCGGCAAGGCTGCTGTTGGTGGGACGTGACCCCACCACCCCCCGTCCCTCCGTTGGCCTCCAGCTGCTCCCGTGAGCGGCTGCTCATCAGCGCCCCGTCCAGGTGCTCCCTGGATGAGGCCTGCCGCCGGGGCAGAGAGTTCAGCTGAGACCTCGACCCCCCGAGGTACCCGCCCTCCATCCCCAACCCCCCATTCCCACTCAGGTCCTCCCGCGATGCGTGCACGCTGCCAGGGTGGTGATAGTCCAGCCTGTCCCTGGAGCTGCTCAGGTTCTCCCTGGATGTAGACACCCGCTGGTGGTCCATGCCCAGCGAGCCCAGCCCTCCTACTCCCCCCTGTCCCAGACTCAGATCCCTTCTCCTGGGTAGGAGATCCAGGTTGTCCCTGGAGCCGCGGGAGTCCAGACGGTCTCTGGACCCTCCGACTGTCTGCCTGCCCAGGGGGTCCCTGGACAGCTGTCTCCGAGCTAGCGAGTCCAGGTGCTCCCTGGAGGAATACCTCGAGGCGGGCTGAGAGAGCGAGCCGGTACCGGCTCCGCTCCCGACTCCCGCTGTACCGGAGTACATGCGACCATAGGAGGCTGCCGGGACACCGCGGTGGCCCAGAGTGGAGGTTCTGTACCAGTTGAGCTCGCTTGGGACTCGGCCCATGGTGGACAGACCCTGGAGCGCAGGAGGACAGCCGATATGTTTCTTTAGGATACCTGGAGAGGAAAGAGGTAGAGAAGGAAGGAGGGAGGTGGAGGAGGTTAGGAGTAGGCAGAGGCAGAGCGAGACAAGGGGAAAATATTTACATTTGTTTAGATAAAAGGTAGAAAAGCAAGGAGGGGGAGCAAAGTAAGTGAGGAGAGGAAGGGAGGGAGGATAAATGAGGAGTATGGAAAAAGAGAGGATGAGAGCAGGATAACGAGGAGAGAAGAGGCTCAAGGGAAAGAGAATGTTGAAACAAACGGGAGAGTTAGAGAGATGGAGAAAAGAAAACAGTGCAGAAAAGATAAGGGGAGTGGGTGGGGGGCAAATAAAGTAGGAGGAAGAAAAGATAATATTATTCTAATCTTTTTCAACTAAGTTAATTACATTTCAAGGTTGTGTTATCTAATATCCTCATTCAAAATACAAACGTGTGCCTGAGTAAACCATCCACAGGGATAAACACACACAATTGTACATATTTCCATATAGTTCGTAAAGTGCCACTTCATGCTTTGAGGCAGTGGAAGTGTGTGTGTGTGTGTGTGTGTGTGCGTGCATGCAAGTGTTTGTCAGATGTGTCTTTTAGTTAAGTATTCTTTTCTAGGAGTGACACTAATGTTTTCAGGCTATTGTATACTGTATGTGCATGCGTATGAGTGTGTATGTGTGTGTGTGTGTGTGTGTGTGTGTGTGTGTGTGTGTGTGTGTGTGTGTGTGTGTGTGTGTGCATGCGTGCCTGTGTCTGTTTCGGTTATTTCTGAGAAGTGTCAGTCATGTTTTCCGGCTGTACAACTGATGTTCGCCTTTCTTTGCATTGTCTTACTCAATCTATGTCTCCATTTGTGTGAGTGTGTGCAGCCTACACATGTGAGTGTGTGCACATCTCAATAATATATGTATGTATTCTCAAAACTGTCACCCATGCTTTGCGGTGGTGCGTTTGCAATGTCATACTTCCTTTCCATATCTTATTCCTGCTGTGTCTTTTTGTCTGTCTCAGCAAGTGTGTGTGTGTGTGTGTGTGTGTGTGTGTGTGTGTGTGTGTGTGTGTGTGTGTGTGTGTGTGTGTGTGTGTGTGTGTGTGTGTGCATGTGTGTGTGTGTGTGTGTGTGTGTGTGTGTGTGTGTGTGTGTGTGTGTGTGTGTGTGTGTGTGTGTGTGTGTGTGTGTGTGTGTGTGTGTGTGTGTGCATGTGTGTGTGTGTGTACCCTTGCGGTGTCTGTTGGGTTGTGTGAGTCCATTCTCATCTCCGCTGGTCAGTGCAGCATCAGTCTGGTTGTTGTTGGCGGCGTCTTTACTGTAGTCTGATCCCCCCAGGGGGCGCTCTGAACCCCACTTCTGCAGAGTGTGC
Organism: Gymnoscopelus braueri; assembly: GCF_963280865.1. NCBI lineage: Eukaryota > Metazoa > Chordata > Actinopteri > Myctophiformes > Myctophidae > Gymnoscopelus > Gymnoscopelus braueri. The sequence goes on from NC_137614.1 coordinate 21,654,478, forward strand.
ACTTCACACTCCTCCAACGCCGGCCAATAGGAGAGCAGGTCATTGCCATCCAGGTCTGATGCACATGACAGTAAGGACAAATGTTATTAGTTAACAGGGAGAAAAGGTGGAAGCAGAGAGTAAAATATCCTTTTGATGTTTTATCTTTCAAAAACTGAAACAAAGTCTTTAAAGACTCCCATCTGAGAAGCAAAACATAAAGTTAAAGTTTGATATCATTTTTAGAAGAAAAACAACTGCCTATTAACTAAGAACTGAACAACTAAAGAGGTGTGACATGAAGTTGGTCTACTAGTCTTGTTCATTCTCTACTAATGAGACTTGGGTCATCCGGGTGGTGCAGGGGTAAAGTTCCTGCCCACCACCAGCCAGTGCGCGGGCGCTCCAACAAACAAGTCGGCAGGGGAGGGTGTTCTCTTTCGCTGCACTAATGACTCCTACAATTTGGACGTGGGTGCCTGTTCAGCAGGGAGTAGATCTGGGAAGGATAGCGTGTGCCTCCGCACACGTTACACCCTCTGGGTGAAACTCCTGTTTCGGAAGTGTTTCCCCAAGACCAACCAGAAGGGCTTGGCAGTGGCAAGGATTATACACATTGGGGGGAATTGGCAATAACTGAATGGGAGAGAAGATGAAAAGACAATATGAAACTGTTTTAATGAGACTTCACTCACATTTTTTTTTAGATCAGGCAAACAAGGTGTTCATACTGTAACTAACTCTGATGTCAGACTCAGGGCTGAGTTAAGGTATTAAACAGGTGTTCATCACTACTGACAGACATGGATAACGAGCTGTGTGTTTTCACAGAATGCCAAGATGAATGAAATAGCATATCAATAAACAGAATGATATGGCAGAAGTCATAGATTTAATGTGAGCTAGTTATGGCAGGTTGGTTGCAGGTGTAGAATACCATTTACAAAAAACAAACAAAAAATCTGACTTTATCTTCTGTTGAATTGTATTTTCATTTAAAATAATATGGCACAGAGGGATGAAAATGGTTATAGATCAAATTTGATGTTGCAGCTCTTCAAGGATGAATTAACCACTTAAACCCCAGCATCGGTATTGTGGGGAAAGCTTTCGCTGAAAATAGCTGATCGACAAGGTCGCAACGCGACACGTTGCGTAGCATTGTGTGCTTGTCGATCGGCTATTTTCAGCAAAAGCTCTCCCCACAATAACAGAAAACAGAAAATACACTAGTATTGAGCCCTGAGGGACTCCAGTTACCCATATGGGATTTTATTTAGACAGCCAGATTCCCTTGCAAATATTTCTTGAAGAGCCGCTTATAAATTAAGCTTTTTGTACTGTATATATATATAACTTCTTGGTCTTGTTATTTATCAGCAACAATGTATGTCACTCAGTTACATACATGAATTCACACACACTGTTGGTATTGTCCTACTCAATCTCCTACTGTTGGCCGCTAAGAAGTTCCACTTCAGTGAGTACCATGACCTGCTCAAGGCATGTTGACAAGGGCGGTCAATATCATTTAGTCAATTACTTGTTTCCCTCAACTGAATTATCCCAGCTGTTCTGCAAACTAAAACCAGCAACCTGTCAGCCCCAAGACCCCTGCTGTGACCACATCCACTCGAGTTAATTGATTAATTGTACAAGCCAGCTGGCTGCCCTCACCTCCCTGCCAATTGAAAAGGCTTATCCAGTGTTTAAATTAATACAAGTTCAGCAGCTGTAGACAGTTTGAGCAATGAGGAATTGATTAAACGTATTGATTTATTTTTCTCTCTTGTGTGTCTGGCATTTCCACAGTTCAGTTAACAGATATGTAAAGCAAAGCATACTTGTGGCATTTATAATCATACACGCTCCCATGTATACGCCCATACAGTATATTATGCTGGACATCTTTCTCCCCATGCATATTAGAGAGGAGTGTATCGATTAATGGGATACAGGCGCTGACATTTCCTCTCAGTGTGTGTGCGCGGCTCCATGTGTGCATGCATGTGTGTTTAATGTGTGTGCCATGGTGGATTCATTGGTTTGTATCTATCAAAAGGCATTGTTTAGAAGGTAACCTGCTGTTCTGTTCTGTCTTGTTGTCTTTACAGTTTATTTTTAAGATAAGTTAGTGCTAGAGTAATTTATCTTTTTTTTTATTAATTTAATTAATTTCCTTCCACAGAACATGACAGATGTGAAAATGTGAATGTGAAATATTTATAGGACTGTTTGACATGCAGACTACCATAAATCCACCCATACACAACAAACTGCTATAAGGACTCAGTAAATAAAGATTTGTGTATTTCACATGGAATGCAGAGGGGTAATATGTTTTATTCATATTAATAAATACATGAACAATGATGAGATACAACAAACCTGTATTCTAATGTAGGATTTGAGACTTGCAGCTACCAATAATGAAAACTGGCAAATTAATTAAGTGATTCATCTCCTTTGGCCACTGTTTTTAAGAGATGTATTTCAGTATGTCTCTTCCAATCAAGTGGGATTTTCATTGCTGATCTCTATTCTATCCGACCACTGACAGTGACACTGATCAGATTGAGTGGCAGGGGGATTCCCCTCCTTAAATTGTGATTAGCCCTAGTTATGGACATTGATCATTTGACTTAAAAAAAAAGTATTTTATCCTTTTGCAGTTGGCAAGTGCCATGACTTTTGGACCTTTGGAGCTGGTCGACTGCAGTATCCAATAACAATAATAATTCATAGGTCAGTCGTTCCGACAAAAATATTCCGCAAAGATCCATTTGTGTGTCCTCGCTCTAAGCTCCACAGAGAGACTGCTCTCTCCTCAAGCAAATTATGAAAGGAGACGTCCTTCAAGATGGCTGAACTAGATTGATTTCGGGGCCGTGGTTGCAGGACGGAAGTGTAGTGCAGTGAAAGTGTGTTTGTATGAGAGAGCTGTATCCCGGCGTGACCTACCTTTGGTGCCGTTGTGGGCAGGCTCAGTGAGCAGGCGCTCGCCGTGATTGCTGCGTTTGAAGCGTCGCTGGATGCGTCCGCGGAGACGGACATTGTCCTCGCTCTCTGAGGATGGTATGGACAAACTACGGTCCTCCTCCAAGGACAAGTCAGAGTCAGAATCAGAGTCTTCACCTGGGGGGGGAGAGAGAGAGAGAGAGAAAGAGAGAGAGAGCGCGAGAGAGAGAGAGAGAGAGAGAGAGAGAGAGAGAGAGAGAGAGAGAGAGAGAGAGAGAGAGAGAGAGAGAGAGAGAGAGAGAGAGAGAGAGCGCAAGAAAGAGGTAAGAGAAGCATTGATAATAACAGACAGGGATAGGGTTAGAGATGATGGCGGGGTGAGGGGTTGTGAGAGAGACTTGAGGATTACAATATTACTGGAAAATGGAAAGGAAAAAGAATAGGAGGAGATGATGGTAACAGCCATGTGGGTATGTAATTGAAAAGAGAAGAAAGCAGATTAATGATGTGTGTGTGCGTGTGTGTGCGTGTGCGTGTGCGTGTGCGTGTGCGTGTGCGTGTGCGTGTGCGCGTGCGCGTGTGTGTGTGTGCGTGTGTGTGTGTGTGTGTGTGTTTGTACCTCCATCTCTGTGGAACATGGCTACATCCAGGTCTGTGGCTCCGGTGAGTCCGATGTTTTGCTCCAGAGTCTGACGAGCCAACAGGTTCTCTCTGACAGCAGAACAGAGACGACATGAAGATTCAAATGTATGTAATTCAATTCAATTTGACACTTTAATTTAAATGAATGTGCATCAAAAGCACAATTTGCTCGCAAGGTATGGTGAGTTAACATTGGCTTTACAAAGGCAGCACCTATGCAATCAGAAAATGGGACCACCTTCTAGTCACCTTTTGTGTTTGATGCAGAGCTTAAAAGGTGAAGTGGAATGGTGGGATTTGTGCAACGAAAATTCTAAAATGTATGAACACTGTTGGGTGGCGCAATGCATCTCACAGTGTTATTGAATTTAGGCGAATAAAAGCACAAACTCAGTGGCATGACAGTAGTGCCTTTTATTACAGATGACTTAAATAGAAATGTTGTGGTCCTGGTTTTGGAAATGGGTTCTGTTTAGTGTATTGAAAGTTTGAGTGCTGCAACAGCATTCACCTGGGACAGCCACGCACAGAATGTATGCCAGTTGCAGTGGCTATTGTACAGATGTCAGATAATGTATACTATTGTAAGATGTTTAAAGCCTGATTTCATGAATATAAATTAAGCTATTGCCAGGATGGCAAGGGAATGTTGTGTGGGAATTTCAAGGTCTTCTTTGATTTATTTGATTAGTTATTGTGTGAGTGCTTAATCTATAGGCTGTGTCTTGATTCTCAGCGTATCTTCAAGGATGATTAGCCATCTCCTTGCTGCATTTATCATGTCCAACACAACCTATTTAATATAGTCTGCCTGCTCTAATCTGCTCCTGCTTTTTAGAGGTGGAAAGATTCAAATTCCATGCAAATCTGACCGTCGTAAATTGTGTGAGCATTAATCCAATATGCAATATGCATGAAGGAGAGAGTCATATTTTAGGATGATGCAAGTGCGCTTAAAATGACAAGCAAACTATGCTTCCAGGCCACTGCTTCCGTTTGACAAATTACACACATGTTCCTATGAGCAGAATGCACCCCAAATGAGGCGCAAAATACTCAGTAAATGTGACCCTCAGCAGAAAACACATTCTCTCACACACACAAACACACACACACTAAAAAAGTGCCAGTTGCACAGGTGCACAAGTGCACGCTTACATGTGCATGTGTGTATGCAGGTAGACAGGCATTCATACACCCATGTGCATGTGCATATGCCTGCGTGTGTGCACACACACACACACATACAGTATATTCAAGTATGCTCTCTCTCTGTACGCAGTGACTTTCTCACACGCACACGCACACACACACACACACACACACACACACACACACACACACACACACACACACAGTGGCTAAGAATAAAGGCACCCAGAGAGTCCACTCAGAGTCCATTAGTCTCGCTCCACATACAGCAGCACAGTACAGTTCAGTACTCTTCCTCTGACTCCTCCTCTTCACCCTCCTGACCCATAAAGGACAGGAAGTGCTTTTCATTACCTCCCTTCACCGCTCACCATTCATTTACTCATTATGAGTACCAGTGTGTGACAGTGTGTGTGTGTGTGTGTGTGTGTCAAGAGGCGGGCCATTTTCATAACCACTTAAACCCTATACTTTGTTGACCGGTGTTCCCCAGGGGTCTATACGTGAATCCCTCCTTTTGTGTCACGCTGTGAGCTTTTTGGCTATTTTCAACGAATGTTTGCCATTTTATTTTCCAAATGATCGTCTATCTACAGTAATAACAGTAACATAAATATCAAACATGACAGTCTACATTCCCAAAAGGAAATGCATGTATTCAATTCAGTCTGACCAGAAGCAGGGATAAATGATGTCCCCATGGCGATAAAAATGAATTATCAGGTGGGCGATATCAAAAGCAAAAGTATGGATTTCCCCCTGGGCAAATTGAACCCTGGTGTGCGTGAGCGGGCGTATGTGTATTTGTGTATAACTGAACACGCTCAAATTAAATTGTAGAGTGCCGTAAGAAAATCTTGCAGTACATGAATAATCATTTTGAATATACTCAAACTGGTAAACCTAAAAAGCTATGGTAACACCTGTGGGTGTCTTATTGGAAGGTAGTAGGTACATTTAATCTAACCAACACTCCATGTTTACAACAGTTCTACAGTGTTACTGTTACAGTGTTACGCTCACATGCATGCACCATACATACATATATTATGTGTATGTATAGTGCATGCATGTGAGTGTGTGCACATTTCATGTGTGTCTGTATAGTTTTTAGTTGCCCAAATTGTGTGGTCTTGATTTTGTGCATGGCTATCTGTGTGTGTGTGTGTGTGTGTGTGTGTGTGTGTGTGTGTGTGTGTGTGTGTGTGTGTGTGTGTGTGTGTGTGTGTGTGTGTGTGTGTGTGTGTGTGTGTGTGTGTTTGTCTGACATTGTGGAGGTGGTGTAGGGCCCCAGGGTGATGTTGGGTGTGTTTGCATGTCTGTGCCTGTGTGTACTCTTATACTGTGTGTGGGGGGGGGTATGTGTGTGTGTGTGTGTGTGTGTGTGTGTGTGTGTGTGTGTGTGTGTGTGTGTGTGTGTGTGTGTGTGTGTGTGCGTGCGTGCGTGCGTGCGTGCGTGCGTGCGTGCGTGCGTGCGTGCGTGCGTGCGTGCGTGCGTGCGTGCGTGCGTGCGTGCGTGCGTGCACGTACCTAGCTGAGCTGACAGAGGAGATTGTGGAAGTTCCCAGGGTGATGCGATGCAGACCACTCTGCTCCAACAGGGACGCATTGTTATACGGATTCTGACCCTGCACACACACACACACACACACACACACACACACACACACACACACACACACACACACACACACACACACACACACACAAAGAAAGAGTATAAATGCAGTGTTAGAGAACACTATAACAATATAACAATATTATCAATGAGGATTTCCCTGTTTAGGAACTCGAGCGAATAAAAATGGATCCAAATAGACATGTACAGACCCATATACCGGTAAGGGTCCATTTGGGCCTATTTTTGCTCTCACAGAATTAAATTCTCAATGGGGATTTCCCTGCGCAGCGGCTGCAGCCACAGTTAAATTATCAATGAGGATTTCCTGTGTGCTCTGAGAGACTAAAATGGACCCAAATGGACCTGCACAGACCCATATCTGAAAGGGTCCATTCAGGCCCATTTTTACTCTCTCGAAATTTAATTATCAATAGGGATTTCCCTCTGCAGTCCCAGTTTAATTATCAATGAGGATTTCCCTGGGTATGAACTCTGAAAAACTAAAAATTGACCCTTAATGGACCTGTACGGACCCATTCGGTCTATTTAAGGGTCCATTTGGTCCCCTTTTTTACTCTCTCAGAGTTAAATTATCATTGGGTATTTCCCTGTGCAGTCAGAGTTAAATTATTGGTGAGGACTTCCTCAAGTAGAAAATATGAGGGACTAAAAATGGACCCAAATGGATCTGTAAGGACCCATAAGAGTCCATTTGTAACTACTCAGAACTTAGATGATCTCATGGAGGATTTCCCTGTGTAGTCAGAGTTAAATTATCAATGAGGATTTCCTTCTGTAGAAACTCAGAGCAATTAAAATGGACCCAAAAATACCTGTAAGGACCCATATGGGTCCATTTGGGTACATATTTACACAGAGTTGAATTATCAATGAGGATTTCCCTGTGTAGAGACTGTGAGATAGAGAAATCCAGTCATCAGATATGTGCATTAAAGGAGCCCGTCTGCAGCAGGACAGCGTTAGTGTGTAATAATAGTTTAGTGAAGGTGCGGTTGTCGTTTCCCAAGTGACTCAGTGATGGATGGAGGAAGGAATGGAGGTTAATAGGAGGTGGGGTAAGTGAGCTATAAGAACACACGCATGCACGCACGCACGCACGCACGCATGTCACTATAGGAACACTATAGGAAGAAGTGGATTGAAAGGAATGAGACAGAAGGGGCGTGTCAATAAATATGATCATATACTGTACATACATTCACTGGGAGAATACAGAGTACATTTTAAAGCAGAAAGACAGGGCTGAAGTGATTTGTGAAATAACTTGTGCACATGCGCAAGCACACACACACACACACACACACACACACACACACACACACACACACACACACACACACACACACACACACACACACACACACACACACACACACACACACACACACACACACACACCGAGTGTAGGCAGTGTACTGTATCAGTAGTTAGATGTATTGCTTTATGTGGGTCAGCACCACTAGCCTGAGGGGAGAACCGCAGAGATGGATGACAGGGAAGATAGATGGATGGACGGAGAGGTGCAGGGAGAGATAGAAGGAGGGCAAGAGACGGAGAGATGAATGGGAGGAGGTCAGGGCATTGGCTGATGTGCTATTTCTACTAATGGACAGAGGGGTAGTTTGATACATCTGTGTGTGCGCGTGTGTGTGTGTGTGTGTGTGTGTGTGTGTGTGTGTGTGTGTGTGTGTGTGTGTGTGTTTGTGTTTGTGTTTGTGTTTGTTTGTGTGTGTGTGTGTGTGTGTGTGCGCACACTCACAGTGCTCTGTGCAGGTCTAGGTTGGTCTTCTCCAGGACTCTTCTTGCCCAGACAGACGACTCTCCAGGCCTCCTGGACCTCCGAATTCAACACTGTGAACACCAACAATGCTGACAGACCCTGGAGTGTGTATGGGGGAGGGGGGCAGCGAGATAAGACACAGAGAGAAATAATTAACATGCTATACAGCATACACACACACACACACACACACACACACACACACACACACACACACACACACACACACACACACACACACACACACACACACACACACACACACACACACACACACACACCTCTGCTGTCTGCATACCTGTACCAGACAGAGGACACCAAAGATATAGTGGAAGGCCAGGATGCTGTTGTTGACGGCCATCAGACCACACAGCCAGGTGGCTGTCGCTACCAGTAACAACAGGAAGGCACTACGGATAGTAGCACTGAGAGAGAGAGAGAGAGAGATAGAGAGAGAGAGAGAGAGAGAGAGAGAGAGAGAGAGAGAGAGAGAGAGAGAGAGAGAGAGAGAGAGAGAGAGAGAGAGAGAGAGAGAGAGAGAGAGGGGGAGAGAGACACAGACAGACAGACAGACAGACAGATGTGAGACAGGGAGAGATACAGAGAAAGGGTAAATACTGTGTATACTGTACAAAATGAGGGACAAATGTCTACATTTACTTGCACAAAACATTGCATTTACAGTACTTTGAAGGATCATGTCAAAGTGATTGTTCAATTAAAGTGTTCACAAGGTTGATTTCTCCCTATGGCCTGGATTTAGAAAGATGTGACACAACAGTGTGATACAGCCCACAAGCTAGTAGCTCAACATCAGACTAGAAAAATCTCTGGATTTAAACCTATTTAAAATATTCCTTGAAAGGATTTATTGTCTTTTACCACTGCCTTTTTGTAATTTCTTCAAAAAGACAACAACCAAAAAACCTACTCTGTGACAGTTGAAAATTGACAAAACTGCATATTGAAAGACTGAAGAGAACTCAGTGCAAAGAAGATGTAGGAGAGAGGGGTATTATTGAAAGACATTTTAATGGAACCAGACATTGGCATACATGGATGAATTGAATATTGAAATACTTGAGCAAAAGCCTAAATGGAGAATGGGTTAATGTGATTATGCTTACACACCGATTATAACCTTACACTGATTAACATAATCAGACTATTATATGACGATCATTATAGCTGTTCTTCCCCATAATCAGGCAGGAGTCAGAGAGAGAGAGCGAGAGAGAAGAAGAAAGAGAGAGAGAGAGTGAAATACAGAGAGGGAAGGAGGAAGAGAAGAGGTGTAAGGAGAAAATGGAAATAGGGAAAGGATGAGGGAGGGGTGTAAAGAAGGAGGGTTAGATATGGGGGAGGGAAAAGGAGAAAGGAGTGAAAAGAGAGGAGAAAGAAAGCAACAAACAAAGATTTAAATGACAGGAGGAGTGGAGACAAGAGCAGGAGACATGGAGACCATAAGACAAACAGAAAATCAGATCTGCAGGCCTGTCATCTACGCAGACACTACTCGATCGATAACTAGACCTGACATGATCATCGTCTATTACATCAGCATTGATCGACTAACCACTCAACCTCATGCTTCTCTACGTTATTCTGCTTCTTGTTAGATCACCAGACATATCCTGTCTCCTACAGTAGCCTATGCTTATAAGGTACATGTGTCTGCATTCCGCACGCTGCAGCCAGCTCACAGCACTCACTGCTTCTATCTTACTCCATTGTTTGTTTTTACCCCTTGCTTCAAAACGTGTGACGGTGATCGTCAAGTTGTTGTTATGGCCAGATCATGTAAAGCCTTCTCATCAGCAAATGGTCAGGTCATATACCCTTAGTCAATATACTACTCTTACTACTATTCGTCAGACGTTCATATGATGAGCTAACTTCTCACTACAGACATACAGTAGAACTATTCAGAAATTCAGGGTAAAAACTAAGCCTTATAGTCAGACCTCATCAGATTGCCATTATAGCATTTGTTGTGTTAGGAAAATGTACCATGAGTTTTGAAATGTATTTATGAGATTGATTATCATCAAACATCATGTTAATGAACATGTTACTGCTTGAATCAAGTCATGGGGGAAAAACTGCAGACATGAGATTATGTGATTATTCTGGGATGGTGGCATTATACAGTATATCTAAGCATATGAATCTAGTCTATTGAAGAGCGCCTTAGGATCGAAACGTTAATAAAATCAATAGTTGCAGCATTTTGGTCCCGAGGGATGTTTGCTACGTGAAACTGCAAAATTTGAACATAATGTTAGAAGACGTGTTCATTTGCTGTTATTTCATCTACACTGTCTTTAGCAGTTGAAAATGATTGGGAAATTAGATTTTTCTTCAGGAAGGGCTTGAACCATGAACCCTGTGTTTCTCCATGCAGGTAAAGTCAGAGAACTCAAAGCTTAGCCCTCAACTGTGCCTGTGGCCTGCTGGTGATGCTGACCTGTCAAAGGAATGATCAATGGGTCATGCAGACCTGCAACACAACCTGTAGGTTACAGTGGAGCACAGTGAGTCTCAACTGACAGCTCCCCCTACAGCGGGTCCTGTATGATTCTACTAATGATCTGCCCAAACCTACACATTAAGATACTGAACCACTGCAGCTTTCCAGGTCTCTACTCACATGACAGGGAGTTTCTTGGTTTCCTTCTGCGAGGGGTTGCAGGACATCTTGGCAACAATCAGGAACATTCCTCCATTCATCTGCATAGAGAACATTAGCACCGGGGTAAAGGATGTGTCACGCTGCGCTACCAACAAGTACATGCATTAGATAGACACTAATAGACAGGAAGAGCGATAGGGCTGGGCAATATATCGATATTACAATCGATATTGTGATATGAGACTAGATATCATCTGGGATTTTGGAAATCTTTTTTATCGTGATATGGCATAAGTGTTATCTCTACCTGGTTTTCATCACATTTTTTAACACAAAGAAGTTATATTTATATAACTTTTTTTAATAAAACAAAATCATGAAAATAGCCAATATACAAGCTCACAGTGTGTCTTTTTGCAACACGGTGTGGAGCATGTAAAAAAAGCTATAAAAATACAACATTATCATCACAATATGAAGGTATTGGGTCCAAAAACATCATGATATTTAATTGTGTCCATATCGGCCAGCCCCTCAGTATGACACACACCAGTATGACGATAGCGATGGGTCCGGCAAAGCTCCAGAGGAGTTTGTCATAGATAGAGATCCAACAGAAATCTGGGTTACCATAACCCTCTGGATCTAATCCCACTGCCAGGCCTGGAAAAAGAGGAAGAATAGAGAGAGAGAGAGAAACAAGAAGAAAGAGACAGAGAGAGAGAGAGAGCAGTTAGAAGCAGAAGACAGTGAAAGAGAGGGAAGCAGAGGAGAGAGACAGAGAGAAGATGCATTTAGAAATGGGAGAGAAAGGGACGAACAGAGAGATAAGCAGCCAATCTTTGAATTGAGAAACAGGAAGTGTGTGTGCGTGCGTGCGTGCACATAAAGCAATGAGAAAGCAATAAAGACAAACTGGCGGCATGAATAGTGCGTATCTGGAGGGAAATCAGAAGGGTGTGTGCCCCTCTAATTTGTGTGTACAGAAAGAAAGAAGGGGAGAGAGAAGAGAGAGAGAGAGAGAGAGAGAGAGGAGAGAGGAGAGAGAGAGAGAGAGAGAGAGAGAGAGAGGGAGAGAGAACAGCAACAGACACAGATATTGCTTGCTAACAGTATGTGTGTCTGGAAATAAACTGTTTCTGTTTGTGCAAGAGAGACAACCAGAAAGAGACAGGAACAGACAGGGGAGAGATACCCTGTAGAGCAAGCTTATTATGTATGTAGACAGAAATTGCTTGTGTGTCTATCTGATTGTGTGTGTGTGTGTGTGTGTGTGTGTGTGTGTGTGTGTGTGTGTGTGTGTGTGTGTGTGTGTGTGTGTGTGTGTGTGTGTGTGTGCACCCTGTGTTCAAATGTCAGTGAAACCTTTCTAATGGAAGTGTCAATGAGGTTTCTTATCTACACACACATACTGCATATCTGAGAACTGTGCGTGTGTATGTGTGTGTATGTGTGTGTGTGTGTGTGTGTGTGTGTGTGTGTGTGTGTGTGTGTGTGTGTGAGTGCGTGCGTGCGTGCGTGCGTGCGTGCGTGCGTGCGTGCGTGCGTGCGTGCGTGCGTGCGTGCGTGCGTGCGTGCGTGCGTGCGTGCGTGCGTGCGTAGGTCTGTGAATAATATCTTACAGCACAGTATGTATGTATGTATGTGTGAATGCTTTCAACTGTGTGTTCACATGCATTTTTTATGTGTATTAGATGTCTGCAAGCCTTAACGGGACCCGACACTGTGAGACACATTTCCCCAAAACATATGCATGTGTCTCGTCACAGATGGGTGTTTATTCTTTACCAGTGATAATGGCAGGCACCCCCCAGCCTATGGCGTAGTAGAACCTCATGGCTCCATAGTTGATGTTCCGCTGCTCCGTCTGCATGCGGTAGATATGGAGCCCCTCCACAAACATCCAGGCAAACGTTGACATGAAGAAATAATGGAGCAAGATGGCTACCACCGTACACAGGAACTGAGGCAGAGAGGAGGAGAGAGGGCGATGAAAGGAGGAAGAGGGAGAAATGGAGGTAACATGCAGATGGAGGGGGGAAAAGGGGGAAAGATAAGGGGGGAGGAAAGGGAGGGGTAGAAAGGAATGGACAAGGAGGGGAGATGTTTAAACATACCGGAAAAGCCCAAAAGAGGGTGGAGGACAGGGAAAGGAGGGGAGGAAAAGGAATTAGATTGGGGAGGGAAGGACGGGAGGGTCAATGGGGAAGGAATGGAGAAAGTTGGTGGATAAATAGTAGGGAGGGAGGAATGGAGACAGAGTGGAGAGGAGAAAGAGGGGGATGAAAGAATGAGAACAGTAGAAAAAAAGCAAACAGAAAGAGGGAAAATCAATTTTCATAGTCAGAGGATCACATTCATCGACACACAATCCCGAATGACAGAGTGAACACAATGATCCTTGCAGGAGAACAACAGGTGTTTATCCCTGAGCAACAGGTGTCAGAAATCCACTGACAGGTGGTTTTCATTACAATCCCAGATGTGACTAATTAATTAACAGATTCAGTGGCAGGGTGCCATCTCTCCTGGAAGTGAATGGAATGAACAAACGAACGGATTCCATCATCTAAATATGAATGAATATTATGAGTCTGACAGTTACTCTATCTATGTGTAACCCTTACAGTGCCATTGGTTACATTTGTACAACATCAGATTGAACCACTTGAACCCTATTTTGGGACAAACCTTCGCCAAAAATCAGCTATTTTCAGCGAGGATATTTAGTGGAGCGAAAATAGGAAGGGCCTAGTAAAGAACCCTGGGGGACACCGGTCAACTAAGTATAGGGTTTCAGTGGTTAAATGAACACAGGATTTTATGGTGTAGGATATTATTCCAGGCCAGAAAGTATGTGTACCTCAGCAAAATAACTCCACTTGAACTACCACAGTTTGGTCCCAGAGAAACCTCTGGTGCACAGAGTACCGACATCCAACCCCCACTGACATGAACACACCTAACATGTAAATGTGTGTCCTTGTCTGAGGCACAGTCGGAGTCAGAGACTGAGACACAGAAATAGCAGCAGTCTTGGCAGGAATACAGTCAGACGATGGATTTCACACTCCCACACGTAGAGCGAATGCTTTCTCCACACACGCACACACGCACACATGATGAATGTGTGATCACACAAAGCTAAAATTAGTGCACACATCGAGGGGTTTATGTTTTCATGTAGACTACTGTAATACAGTCTACAACATTAACTGGATTTTATGTTGAGTGTACACACATTATAATCAACACTCATTAGATGATTTATTCACTGCACTTCAGACTCACACACACACTTTAAGTACTGTATGTGCGAACACTGTAAAGAAGAGTAAAGGAGCAGACATCACGTCATCGTCATAGACCCCATAAGAGAGAGAGAGAGAGAGAGAGAGAGAGAGAGAGAGAGAGAGAGAGAGAGAGAGAGAGAGAGAGAGAAGAAAGAAAGGAGAGGCTAAGGTGGAGAGAGGTGGAGAACAGGAATAGAGAGAAGTAGAAATTAAGAAAAATTAGGAAAAAAGAGGAAATAAGAAACAAAAGCAGGGAAACAGAAATAATCACACACACACACACACACACACACACACACACACACACACACACACACACACACACACACACACACACACACACACACACACACACACACACACACACACACACACACACACACACACACACACACACACACACACACACACACACACACACACACACACCTCCTCCAGTACCTGTTGCTCAGTCTGATTGACTCCCAGCAGGAACACCAGCTCAGATAAAAACATGGCGGCCGCCGTGTTGCAGTGGATGCTCCTGACGTTGGACTTGAGGCCTCGCAGACACGACAGCACAGCCACGCTCAGCAGAAGGGCCAACATGGACACACACAGGGACGAGTACGTCACCAGGGCCAACGTCTCCAGGTCTCCTTCCAGCTGCTGCTCAGGTCAGGTGAGGGAGAGAGAGAGAGAAAGGAAGGAGGGGGGTTGAGGGGGACAGGGAGATTAGTAGAGAAGACGAGGCAATGTAAAGAGGAGGATGATCACCACATGAACCTTAGTATTCTGTGCATAATAGGCAAACATACAAACAATTAAATATTTAGGTTATTGTAACAGGACAAATGACTCTGCAGTAGGCATGCATGGGTATTTATCGGCTCTAGCTCTGGTTCGTAGTAATGGAAATACGACCCTCAGGTAGACATACACATTTTAGCCTCTTTTCCGGCACTATGCAATGAGAAAGCTTCTCCTGATTTGATGGGCAGAGGAAATTAAACCAAGCTCTCTCAACCTGTGGGTTATGACCCCACATGTTTTTTTTTTTTTGGGGGGGGGGGGGTCCCCAGATGTCAGTAAAGTGACAATGTAAGGACTTATAAGACCTATTTTAATGCCTAACAATTAGTTTTTTTTTTATGAAAAAAGACCATTACTGCATCAAAAGTCATCAACAAACTATACTATAAAAACGGGTCAAACATTGGCCAAATTGTCAAATAATATAAGAAATAGGCAAAAATGTGAAAATAGCTGATCAACAAGCTCACAACGCAGCTTGTAGATTCCAATATGATTATTTTGGAGGGTCCCCAGTTCAAATATGATAATTTTTGGGGGTCCCCAGTTCAAATATGATTATTTTGGGGGGTCGCGGCCTGAAAAGGTTGAGAACCACTACTCTACAAGACTACAAGAGAGTATTTCACTCACATTTGCCCCTAAAAATGTATTTATGCAAACTGGAATTTACGGGCACACTGCAAGTAAAAGAGAATTTGCTCTAAGAAATTAAAAGACTTTTGTAATCAGAATACTATAATATAACCCCCCCCAACCTGTTTCATAATCGAAAGTAATCCCAGAATAATTATTTTATTGCTCTTGACAGCGCACGCCCAAGAGAGAGAAAGTGAGGGTGTGTATATGAGAGAGAGAGAGAAAGAGAAAGAGAGAGTAAAGGTCCTTGCACACTGGTGCGTCTTTTCGTTGCGTTTTTTTTTTTTTCATTGTTTTTTCAATTTTTTTCATTGTTGTAAAAAAAACGCAACGAAAAGACGCACCAGTGTGCAAGGACCTTAAGTGGTACTTGCAGGCACTTCACAAACGCACTTATTTTTGACAGTCTATGGAACGCAATCATTTCTTGCAAAAAAAGCGTCATGATTGACAACATAAAAGACATCCTTTTAGTCATAATGGTGGATATTGCTCCTGTAGCGAGATGTGGAGCATGATACACCAGGGGAAAAAAGACATTAATCTGCTGGTGGTAAGTGGGAAAGGAGTCAATTGCCTATTTTGTTTGTGTTTTTTTCACATTAAAAAAATAACCTGCATATACAGTCAGTATGCACTAAATTAACAGCCACTATTTTAGCACTAACCTCTCTCTGAGAGCTGTCCATGAGCACTCCAAAGGTGCCCAGTCTGTGACACTGACAGCGCACGTGAGATGTGTTCCTATAGACAACCATGCAGTCTCTCACTGTCCAACAACCTCCCATCTCATACCTGGAGAGAGAGAGAGAGAGAGAGAGAGAGAGAGAGAGAGAGAGAGAGAGAGATAGAGAGTATATCAGGATGAAAAGAGAGAGGAGGGAGGGAGATGTCAACGTTACAGGTGTGAGAAACAAGGACAGTGAAAGTCTATGTATGTGCAATGTGTGTGTGTGTGTGTGTGTGTGTGTGTGTGTGTGTGTGTGTGTGTGTGTGTGTGTGTGTGTGTGTGTGTGTGTGTGTGTGTGTGTGAGTGTACTGTGTGTGTGTGTGTGTGTGTGTGTGTGTGTGTGTGTGTGTGTGTGTGTGTGTGTGTGTGTGTGTGTGTGTGTGTGTGTGTGTGTGTGTGCAACCCGATCTCCAGAGATTACCGTAACATTGCACGGAACGAGTGCACTTCATTCCGTGGATAGCCGCCTCGGAACTCCCGAATTGCGTGCATATGGTACGGCGCTGCCTTTGTGACAAAACCATTTCGGAGGCGCGCAGTCACAGGCGAATTGTCACCCCGTGAAGGACCACCGAGGGAGCTAAGGCGACCGAGTTGCCGTCCTGAACGGTGTGACATTCGCCTGTGCCTACTCAGCGCCGTTTGAGTTATCGATAGGCACAGAATCGTAAATTTTATTGTGCGGACTGCTCTGCTTCCGGGTTTTTCTGTGTTGCGACTGGTTACGCCCACCGTGGGACTCGCCGTACATATGCACGCAATTTGGGAGTTCCGAGGCGACTATCCACGGAATGAAGTGCACTCGTTCCGTGCAATGTTACGGTATTCTCTGGAGATCAGGCTGGTGTGTGTGTGTGTGTGTGCGTGCGTGCGTGCGTGCGTGCGTGCGTGCGTGCGTGCGTGCGTGCGTGCGTGCGTGCGTGCGTGCGTGCGTGCGTGCGTGCGTGCGTGCGTGCGTGCGTGCGTGCGTGCGTGCGTGCGTGTGTGTGCGCGCACCAGCACTCACATGTTGCTGTGGTTCCACTGGACACACAGCGGCTTGCTGCGATTGGCTGTCTCGAGCAGCTTGAACTCCAAAAGGAGTGGCTGGTCCAGGTGCCCACCCACAAACGTGTGGTTGTTGTAGACAGACACACTGACCACCGGGGAATTCATTACTGGATGTCTGGGC
This sequence comes from Gymnoscopelus braueri, assembly GCF_963280865.1. Classification (NCBI taxonomy): domain Eukaryota; kingdom Metazoa; phylum Chordata; class Actinopteri; order Myctophiformes; family Myctophidae; genus Gymnoscopelus; species Gymnoscopelus braueri. The sequence goes on from NC_137614.1 coordinate 21,671,888, forward strand.
AGCCTGGGGGGTGGGGTGGTCAGAGAACATAGAGTTAGATATACTATATAATAGTGACACACATTTTCTATCTGTTACGGAACAGTGATTTTCAGCTCGGTATAATGTCCTCGGGGACAGACCTAGATCGCTTTTGGTTTTCGTTCAAGCTGTCTAAGCGGAGACAAATTTAAACCCAGGACACACTACACACTATTTGGTAGGATATAAAACTATGTTTAATTTGTGTCTTAGGACCAGAGTTTTGAAACACTGTTACTAACAGACAAGCTAGCCACTGGGGACTTCATTACCAGATGTTCTGGGAGGTCTGGATGTTAGGATAAGAGAACATAAGTTAAATATAATAGAACAAAACAGACAGAAATGCCTGATTGGTCTAGAGACTGACACTGGAGGGGGTCTGTATAGACAGGGAGACTGGGTTAGAAATTCAAATCCACTGTTATCGACAGACAGAAGCATACTAGCTCCCAAAGAGAGCAAGAGCGATCAATGAAGGGGGAGGGGGCAGAGACAGACAGAGAACAGAGATGGAGATATTTGAGGGGGAATGGATCCTATCAAATGTCTGGGAAACTGCTGGGAATAGAGATATACTGAAGAGATGAGATAATTTAGTATTAAGTACAGTGCCACAAACTGGTCTGGGCAACAAACTGACCTACAGTATATAGACCCTTTTTGTGCCTACATCATGATTATGTCAAGGCGTTAGCTTGAGGCAAAACAAAGGAATATTGGAATGGAGGCAAACATGAATCACCACAGAATAGTAGCAAACTTCTTTGGTTGTACTGTATGCTAGCTACTCAACTACTGAACACGTCATCTAGCTGTGTTGTTGGGTTCCAAAATCAAGAAATTGAATGGCTCCAAATTGAAACATTATAGTAGATACACACAGTTTCCGTACACACTCAGAACCAGAACAGATCAGCAAACAGCAAAGCGAATCAATCACATGCTAATCGCATAACAGCTGCCAGTGCCAGTAAAAAAAACAGCATAAAAAATGAGTGTGTTTCTAGTGCACACATCAAATTAGGTCAAGGTTAAATGCAGTATTGTCTGTTATAGGTACGGATATATGTCTAAACGTTTGTTATGCCCATTCATCAGATATCAATTGAGGAACTAAGCAGAAAAGAATAGGGGAATTTTCTAATACCTCAGTCCATTAGCACATGCTGTGTGTCAGTGTTCAAGAAGACTTTGTCCCTCGTTTTTCTTATGGATGGCAGGGTGTACACCAAGTGTATTGAGTGGCTCAGGTCATGTTCTGCCTCGACTTACCATCGAAAAACGTAATGATGTTTACTGACAGAAAAAGGGTCTATAAACTAATACTAATACTACAGGGACGTCCAGGTTGCGCAGGGGTAAAGTTCCCGCCCACCGCCAAGGAGACTGGGATTCGAGTCCTCCACAGTGTAGTCTCTTCGAGAACGGAACTTCCTGTTATCAGCTTTCAGTGTAGTAGTGTAGAGTAGTTCCAGAATCTATGTAGCATTCGGAGATTGTGGAATAGTTGTCGGACTATCTACAGTGCAACTGGTTTGGGGCGGGCATTTCAACACACCACAACTGGCCATGTTTGCGGGTTGGGAGGTTCTTCTCTCCTGGCTGCTACACTAGCGACTCCTATAGACTGGTCATATACAGTGCCTCTTTTGTGTGGCTTCCTCATAAACTTGGTGGTACAGTAGGTTAGTTAAAACTTATTAGTTTCAAATTCGTTTTTTAATGGTTTAACAGCCCTAATTAAATTATATTGATATTTGTCTCAGTATGAGTTTGTACCTGACTCCTCGTCTGTCAGTGTGGTACTTGGGAGGCAAGGCCGCGCCCAGACTGCGGTAGATCAGCATGATAACGATGCTGATTGGTGGCTCGGGCAATGAAACAGAGCGTCTGGCAGCAGTGTATTCTCCTGTCTGATTGGATGACATGCTGACAGGGGCGGAGCCAGTGTGCTGAGGTCCTGAAGCTGCAGAAAAGCAAGCGTGTGTGAGTCAAAGAATAAAGCTTTATAGATCTGAGTATATGTGTATTTGTGAAAAAGTGCGGTGTCTGAATAACTAAAGCCTGATTCATACTTCGTCGCACGGTGGTGTCGCGTGCTGAAAATAGCCGACCTAAAAGCTCACAACGCGCTATTTCCGTTGGGTGACGGAGCATAAATTAGACATTACTCTGCCCACAATTTAACATTTTTATCTATGTCTGTTTCTTGAATTATCCTCATATATGTCTGTGGGTTTTAATAATGCGTACATACCTTCCTTCTCTGTGCGTTCCTTGTCTTTCCAACCGTGTTGCTGGTGTCGTTGAGGGACCAGGGCAGTAGGGGGCAGTATCACGTGTGTGTGGGGGTCCCAGAGAACCTGGCCCCGGAACAGAGTGGTGTGGTACCGTGGGAAACGTCTACGCACGTGTGTGTGATTCTCCACCCGGTCCAGATTCATCACTGTCAAACACACACACACACACACACACACACATTAATTAATGACGTGTGTATTCTTGTGTTTGTTCATTGGGTAACAATCATCAGGTGATGGGGACAGATAGAAAGTATGCATTCACACCCACGCATAAAGATATACAGTAGCCTACATGGGCATTCATTCTCTCTCTCTCTCACACACACACACACACACACACACACACACACACACACACACACACACACACACACACACACACACACACACACACACACACACACACACACACACACACACACACACACACACACACACACACACACACACACACACACACACACACACACACACACACACACATTTCTCATCTCAAATGTTACAGTGACTGCACTTTAAACTGCTTTGATTGTGACGTCAAAAACCCATTGATATAAATGGTCGACATTAATTATCACCCGTTACTCTGCTATGGACTGAGCAGTGTGTGTAGCCCATACTAAAATCCATACTACACCCTGCAGTCTAAATAACACACATAACAAAAGATTGTAAAACAGTGGGTCCATTTTGAATAGCATAGCAAAAAAGAAAGAAAAAAAAAGAGGGGAAAAAAGTGCTACAGTAGAAGCACACCAATTACTCTTCAGTTAATTGGGGTCTGTCAAAGTCCCATTAAGATCCATAAAAAACACATCAATAAAGAACAGGGGTATAATAACTGGAAATGGGTTATTAAACAGCAGGTCCCTGTTGAATAACTGTTAAATAAATAAATAAAAATGTGCTTTGCCATCAGACCAATTAATCACCTATAGATTACGTTTCACACCGAATATTAATTAAAAAAAACGTCAGAGTTCAGAACGGTTGTATATTAGGCAATGAGGTTTTAAAGCGTACAGAATGTCCATATTGAACAGCTTCTGGTGGAGTAGACTGCATTGAGTGAGCACTTGACCCAGAAAATACAATAGGAACAGTACTCAATACACAGAAAGAGAGGGCTGTGAACACCACTCAATACAACAGATGGTGTGTGTGTGTGTGTGTGTGTGTGTGTGTGTGTGTGTGTGTGTGTGTGTGTGTGTGTGTGTGTGTGTGTGTGTGTGTGTGTGTGTGTGTGTGTGTGTGTGTGTGTGTGTGTGTGTGTGTGTGTGTGTGTGTGTGTGTGTGTGTGTGTGTGTGTGTGTGTGTGTGTGTGTGAGAGTTGTGTGAGAGTTGTGTGCGTTTGTGTGTGTGACCGTGTACCTGTCTTTTTGTTTCCATCACCTGATGATTGCTACACAGTAAGCAAACACTTGTCTCGAAAGTAAATGTACCATCACTGCATCAGTTATTTTACTGTAATTAATTCATGTTCACTGGGAGCTTTTGGGAAAAGATGTGTTCTGTGTGTGTGTGTGTGTGTGTGCATGTG
>NC_137614.1:21678254-21683254 GCF_963280865.1 Gymnoscopelus braueri
AATGTCTGTACGTAGGTGCGTATGTCCAAAATCTTCTAATCTGAGGCTGCATGTCAACAACTCTATCTCTCCAGCCTTTTCTGTCTCTCGCTCACTGTCACTATCAAAAGTAAAGCAGAAATACTAAAACAAATCTTAAAGAGAAGCAAGAGAGAGAGAGAGAGAGAGAGAGAGAGAGTGGTGATTGTAAAAATGAACTTACTATACTGTTAGATCAGCACTACAATATATGTAATCTACACATGTACTGTATATAATAGTGAGTGTGTGGGAGTGCATCCCATTAGCCTGGTAAACATGACATTAGCCATGTTGAACTCTACATACTTGAATGTGTTTTCAGTTAATAGACTAAAATGAATCTCTTTCTCTCATTGTCTCATAGGTACACATGGTCAGATCGGAGTATGTAAGGGTACAGCTAACTCGCTAGTAAAGGTACCAGTCTGTTAATGCGCAGAAGCATTACAAACAAGACATGTAGGACAGGGTTTGTATGTGTGTGTGTGTGTGTGTGTGTGTGTGTGTGTGTGTGTGTGTGTGTGTGTGTGTGTGTGTGTGTGTGTGTGTGTGTGTGTGTGTGTGTGTGTGTGTGTGTGTGTGTGTGTGTCTGCACCAGGAAATGTCTGGTGATTGAATAGAAGTTAAAACCATGAATAGTGTGAAAGTTGGAAAAAAAAAGGAAGAAGAAAGATCTTTGAAAGCATTGCTTTTCGGTGACTCTCTTAGCTACACCAATATTGTTCTTATGGACCACTTTAGTACTTGTACTTCAGGCCAACAGAGAGGCCTATAAGACGTACAGTGCAAGTGAAATAGTGAAATGGCCAGATGGCCAGAGAGTATCTATGGGAGAAATGACAAACAGAAGGGGAGAACAGAGAGGGGAATAGAGAGGGGGAGCAGATGGGTGGGGATTAAAGCATAAAAGAAAAACAAGAGGAGGAGACAAAGATTGGAAAAGCTGCAGTGTATAGCACGGTTGCGGTCTGATGATTTTCTTTCCTATTCATTTCTATTCTAGTTGTCCATTAGTTATACATAAACCAGATTTATACTTACTTGCAGGCCAGTGTTGCCCACAGAAAATAACCAATCTACCGTCTCACAACACGACACGCCGTGAGCTTGTAGATCGGCTATTTTAGGTGCACGAAACGGCATGCAACAAAATATAAATCTGGCAATAGGTAATCCTGCAAGCCAGCAGTGTCTTGTTAATATGGCTAAATTATAGCATTGTTAGCCTTTCAACATTGCACCCAATTCATCAAGTTTAATGAATAGTGAATAAAATATTACGAAAACTACTGCTAAAACGTTGAAATGGCTGATTATTTTCCATAATGGCATTGCATATATTAAAATACATTACATTAAAAACAATTATGCAATTGATTGTAATGTATGCCTACTGTATTGCCTGAGAGATGACACTCATTATTCTATTGGTGATTAGTAGTCTAGTTAAGATAGTTTTCAATTAGCTCTCTTTCTACTGAAGCTTCCTTTCCTTTCCTGCCTTTCTTTCTTTCTTTTTCTTTCTTTATTACTTTCTTTCCCTGTAAATTAGTGTTGCTCCTCTGTAACTGTGAGTGCTGCTCCTACTGTTGTTTCTTTACAATCCACAACACCGAGGTCTAATGGCCACAACCTAACATGTCAGGTGAGATGACAGTTTATTTTGTTGTTTTGGTGTCAGAAACGGCAAGAGCTGGAACAGCACTGCAGCAATAGAGACCCACCTTGTGTGACCATGCTGATACCTTGACAATATACTGTACACATGGTGAGCAGTCCGGTGAGAAGAAATGAGATTTGTTCTTCTCACTTAACTACAAGGTGTCACTTGGACTCTTGTGCTGCTCTGACAACCAATATCCACTTTCTGTTGGCCATGAAGGGTATATTCTGGTGCTAACACAGGTGGCTATTTTAACCAGTATAAAAAAAAGGTTTCAGAATTCTCACTGTAATGTTGTTAATTCTAATGTTGATTCTAAATGTGGCACCTGCACCACGCACCTGCACCATGCACACACACCTGCCGTGTGTGTGTGTGTGTGTGTGTGTGTGTGTGTGTGTGTGTGTGTGTGTGTGTGTGTGTGTGTGTGTGTGTGTGTGTGTGTGTGTGTGTCAGGGCCAGATTACCCATAGGCCGTTGGGGGCGAGTGCCCTGGGGCACCAGCCAATGGGGGCAAAAAAAATAGAATAGAATGAAATAACATAACCGTAACATAACCCTAACCCTAACCCTAAAAACTAAATAAAGTAACCAAAAACCGAAAATAAACTAACAAAATCCGCCCATAAAACTAAAAATTTCCGCACCCAGGGAGCAAGGGGGGGGGCACTTCAACTTGAGGTCGCCCTGGGGCACCACATAGTGCTAATCTGGCCCTGGTGTGTGTGTGTGTGTAGAAATTCCAGTAGTTTTTTTCATACATACACTGCACTGGGTGTTGTAGTTACTGCTAATGTGTTTCTATGGCAACGCATACCTTGTTAACCAAAAATGATATATTTTTCTGTTTTGACACAGATATCTATGTTGTTATTGGCCAATAGAAATTGTTAAAGGAAAATGTAATTTCACACATAGAGTATGGGGTGTCGCTATTACTGCTAATGTATTACTATAGCAACACCTAATACACCTAGTTATAGCCAAAAACAATGTATTTGGCAATATGCCATGGGTGACTATGTTATTGGCTGCCTATAAAGCAAAGGTCAGATAGAATGTGATTTTCATTTCACACACTGTGGGGTGTCGCCCTTATTGCCAGTGGAGTTACCATAGCAACCCATAACCCACCTTGTTAACCAAAGACAATATATTGATCTCACGGATCACTATGGTTTGCCAACTGGGACTTCACTTGGTGCGCAACTCAGTTGTTCAGCTTTTATCAGATGTTCTTTACCCTCCAAAAACATTTTCCCTCCACAAAATGTGTCTTTCTATTAATTTCTGTTGTAAAATAATGGAGCGGGGGTATCCATTCCCCCATCAGATTTTTATTCTAGAAGAGCTGAGAGTGGTGACATCATAGGCACAGAGGCACAGAGAGGAAAGCACAGTGGGATTTGAACTCAAGCCAGAGAGCATGTGTGGCTCCCAATCATTATTACTCCCACGACAGGCACCAAATGAGAATAATTAGTCCCTCATGCGAATACGGTGTATATGGAACTGAGCGGTTGTTGCTATTCTACTACTATTGGAACTAGAGCTACTACTATTGAAACTACTAGTAATAGCACTACTGCTGCTACCAATACTGCTGCTATTACTTCAACAACTACCACTGCTGCTACTACAACAAATGTTGCTGCGAATTGTATGATTAATTGTGCTGCTGTGCTGGGTTATTACTGCTACTGTACCTCCACTTCCACAATTAATTCAACTGTCAACACTTCTACCACCACCGCTAAAATTACATTAATATGGAACCTACTGCAGTTCACACGACATGGAAGGCTCCATGTTTGAACTGAGATCTGAGGTGATATTCAACCTTTTGTGCAGACATTAAAGCATTTGTTTCATCATGTGGGGTATCGCTGCTACTATGCTATAATGATCCTCACCTCATCACTGAAAACTGAAAAAAGGGATTTAAAGGACAGTTTAAAAGGTAACATCGCATTTAGTTTATGTGACATCTGTCATTTTAAGAAGAGGAGTGTTTTAGATTAGCATGGTTGTCCCCAGCAAGAATCAAATCAGAATCCAAGTATCAAATCCACTAAGGACCCCCTCGAAAACAAGATGATGCATCTCAAGGGGTTTATCCTTCTAATAAAGGTACTATAATGCTGCGTATAATGCAGGAGTGTTAGCCCTATGTTCTACCCATTGAAAAGAACAGGAAATGGAACCTCTAACCATGGCAATGTTAGTGCCTTGCTCTACCTGTTGAGCTACACGGGACCACAAGTCGTTGCTGTCAGGCAAAAACCTCTTATCTCCATATTTCAACTTTTTATATTTTTTCACAGATTAATAATACCCTACTTCGTCCTACTTCGTCCTACATGAGTGTCACACAAAAAGAGTAAAAACAACAGATCTACATGTTTACAACGCGTCACATGTGAACTTGCAGATCTTCTATTTTCACTGTTTTTAAAATAATCATAAAAAAGGAAGAGTTTTCCACCCAACAACAACGATATACAGTAATAAAGTATATCAATTGAATTAATTAATTTCTACAGTTTTTTATCAGTCGAAAATGACACATGACTCAAATATGTGTTGACATGGGACAATTCTGGAATATTTATCATGTTGAATGATTCTGCTGTCCCTCCATTTCAGAAAAAAAGTCTCACTCAAACATTCCCACATTTATGTTGACTCCTGCGCTGTTAGAGATGTTATAAGGTGAAATGAGAATCTGACTCTTATTACAGTGAAAAGCCATGTTGCAATGTTTCACTTCCTGCTGTCATCACATCACCATAGCAACATTGCCATCCCCAGGGAAATAAATATACAGCACGGTATGTTTTTGCTGCACACACTCTAAATATCTGTTGTCATTTAGAATCACCCGCTGCGATCTAGATCGCTCTCCTCTAGTCGGAGATGACATGTTCTGAACTTTATTAACCACTTTCAACTTTCAACTTTTCAACCACTTTTGGGGTAGGTCATTATATAGGCAACATTTTTCAAAAAACATAAAAATATATAAACATTATTTTGAAGATAGCAGATCTACAAAATATCAATAAAATAAGGCTTAAGTGGATACCTTTGCATAGAATTAAGAAAGAAAGGAATAGATAGAATTCTGATAGAATCAGATGACAGTTTATATATAAGATATATGAGTCATAACAGATATATGTGTTTACACACTTTAAGAGTGATTGGAGTGAAGTATAGTTCTGAGATTATGTACAGATACAGGGATGAGGGTCAAGTCTTGCGTGCGTACAGTATTGCAACGATAGCCATCACACCTAAAGTAAAAAACAACAAC
>NC_137614.1:21688254-21693254 GCF_963280865.1 Gymnoscopelus braueri
CATTTTATTTTCAAAGTTGTACGCAGCCTACACAAACATCTGTAGAGTTATCCCATAGTACACAGGAAAATAAATCCTGAGTGTTCATTTATCTCACAGAGTGTACATATGTAACCAAATTGTAAACATAATTTAATGATGGTTCAAATGTGGTAGACACATTTGTGTGTGTGTGTGTGTGTGTGTGTGTGTGTGTGTGTGTGTGTGTGTGTGTGTGTGTGTGTGTGTGTGTGTGTGTGTGTGTGTGTGTGTGTGTGTGTGTGTGTGTGTGTGTGTGTGTGTATGAGGAATAGAGAAAGCTGGGGCCAATAACAGAGATTATAGATTAGGGTCAGTAGATGAGATTTAAGGTTAGGATGGGGTTATAAGTGTCAAGTCCTTTATACATACTCCTTTGCACACATGCACACGCGCGCGCACACACACACACACACACACACACACACACACACACACACACACACACACACACACACACACACACACACACACACACACACACACACACACACACACACACACACATAATCCTAACATAAATTCCTCTGCAGATATAATGATGTGAATCTCAGCAAGTATTGTGTGAGTGTGTGTGTGTGTGTGTGTGTGTGTGTGTGTGTGTGTGTGTGTGTGTGTGTGTGTGTGTGTGTGTGTGTGTGTGTGTGTGTGTATTCACTGAGTGTTTTGCATGTCTATTTAAGCCACCATTAGGTGGGGATGGTGAGGATAATAACGATGCTATCAAAGCAGCCGCTCTGCTGTAGGTTTTATAGTATATTTGTGGATAAACCTGTCAGATTATGAACCCATACGTTGACCATGTCTGGCTCAAACCAGGCCTGTCGATCTACACCCGTCTATCAAGCCGTTTTCCATTCCAACCTGACACTAAATGAGTAAGTAACGCGTTCGCACGTGCACCGGTGTCACGTGTCGAAAATAGCCAATCTACACGCTCACAATGTGTCGCGACGCACGTGACACCGTTGTACGACAACATATGAATCAGGCTTAGCTTTCACAGAGCAGCACACCTTTGACCGTGATGAAAGCAAATGCTCGTCTGTGGCCACCGACTGCCAGTTACACAAGCAAGGTCTCACTGGCCTTTCAAACCGATTTGCATTTTCCGTGTTTAATTTAATAGGCTGGGTTAAGTACTGTATTGGTGTCAGCCTCTCTCAGCGGATTTTAAAATGTGAAATATTCATAAATATGCCTCATTAGAGCAGATGCTCTTGTGTGGTTTTAACGTGGGCGATGGTGGTGGTGGTGCTGTGGGGGTGGCTCTCCTGTCTGGTGAGTTAATTACAGACCAAGAAAATATATTCTATTTAATACTTGTCAGCAGGTTCTTGCAGCGGACTGAAATCTGTCTGGAATATCTTTTGTAAGGGTATATATATATATATATATATATATATATATATATATATATATATATATATATATAGCAATAGACATAAGAGAGAACATGAGAGTAATTAAAGGAAGAATGACAGAGAAATTGCTTTCTGACAGGTCAAAAGCAGACCGAACCAATTTGGAACTCAAATGACTGCTATTCAGCACTGTCAAACTGAGGACTGCAATTTCCAAACCTACAACCTTTTAGCAATATTATTATCATTATTAGCAGTACTGACACTAGTAGCAGGATACATCCACTTTAGATGGTATTTTCTTTATTGAAACAGGCAGCAGGAAGGCTGAGAATACACTGGACACCCAGTTTCATATGCATTAGACCACGGACCCCCATTGTATATGATTTGTATTTCTGAGACCACAATCTATTCTAAACTGTAAAAACATCAGTGTTAATATAACTAAACATTACAAATGAATATTTTTACACTCTCCCTTGATGCCCCCTGAAGCCCCTCCAAGACCCCTGGGGATCCCCGGACCCCATGTTGAGAACTGGTGTCCTAGACGAGACCAGACAATAAGGGTCTATGACTAGGGGTGTGCCGAAACACTAATTTCACGATACGATACACGATATTGGCCCCTGGCCCAAAGGTTGAGAATCACTAGGTATTAATTTCCCCAACATGTGTGTATTCTGAGTTAAAGCACCAAAGTGTGTGTTGCAAGTGTAATTTTTATGTATTAAGCGCATGAGAGGTTAGGTCAGACCTCAGATTAGTGTGTGTGTGTGTGTGTGTGTGTGTGTGTGTGTGTGTGTGTGTGTGTGTGTGTGTGTGTGTGTGTGTGTGTGTGTGTGTGTGTGTGTGTGTGTGTGTGTGTGTGTGTGTGTGTGTGTGTGCGCGTGTGCGTGTGTGTGTTTATGAGGAATACATAAAGCTGGGGTCAATAACAGAGATTATAGATTAGGGTCAGTAGATGAGATTTAAGGTTAGGATGGGGTTATAAGTGTCAAGTCCTTCATACACACTCCTTTATACGCACATAAACCATATACTATACCTCACCACGACTGAGCACAGTTTTGTAAAGAACCTACACAGAAAAATCTTGAGCGTTAATTTAACTCTGAGAAAGTGTCAAATGGACCTGTAATGGTCCATTAGTGAAAAGCATTAGAGTGCAAGTCGTCGGACATACATGCTGACAAGGTGCTACAGAATAACATAGAATAGCAATAGCTTGTGTTTAGCCATGGGTGTACTGTGTGTGTGTGTGTGTGTGTGTGTGTGTGTGTGTGTGTGTGTGTGTGTGTGTGTGTGTGTGTGTGTGTGTGTGTGTGTGTGTGTGTGTGTGTGTGTGTGTGTGTGTGTGTGTACCTTGCAGTGACAGAGGCCTGTGGTCTTGTTGCAGTCTGGGTCAAAGCCTTTACTGGTATCACAGTGACATGGTCCGCAAGTTGGAGTCCCCCACCAGCCTCTGGGACATTGGTGGTCAATCCTACACACAATCACACATGCACGCACATATGAATACACACACATGCATGCAGACACACACATGGGCCGGTGTGCAGGCAAAAAAACACACACACACACACACACACACACACACACACACACACACACACACACACACACACACACACACACACACACACACACACACACACACACACACACACACACACACACACACACACACACACACACACACACACACACACCAGGGGAGAAAGCGATATACATTGTTTTTCCAACCATGAAAATAATCCCCTCCGTGAACTAACATGAACATCAGAAATGATGAAGACTGGACAGAGACAAAAAGATGTAGAGAGCAAGACAGAGATAAAATAGATATAAAGACAGGGACAGCTAGAGGGATGAGAAACAGGGTTACAGAGAGATGCTAAAACGGCAGATCAAGGTAAAGGGAGAGAAAAAAAAGAGTGTGAGAGAGAGGGGGGGTTGACAGAAACAGAGTGATATTTGAAAGGTGAGGAATGATGGAGAGACATTGAACACTGTCTGCCACAGTCTGTCTGTCTGTCCGTCCGTTTGTCTTTAAGAACCCAGGAACAGGTTTAACATCACAGAAGGATGAAGATCAAAGACCTGAACGGATCTAGGATACACTCATAGACAGACTGTATAAGCACTAACCCACACTGTACGCGCACGCACACACACACACACACACACACACACACACACACACACACACACACACAGATGTAATGTACACAAAGCTGTGAGGATTTCTGCGGCTATATAGGAAGGCAGGATGGGTTCAGCTCAGGGTCACTCACTCAATCTCTCTCACACACCCACCCACACCCACACACCCACACACACCCACACACACACACACACACACACACACACCCACCCACACCCACACCCAGTGATAAATCAGGCTTGTGTGTGTGTGTGTGTGTGTGTGTGTGTGTGTGTGTGTGTGTGTGTGTGTGTGTGTGTGTGTGTGTGTGTGTGTGTGTGTGTGTGTGTGTGTGTGTGTGTGTGTGTGTGTGTGTGCATGTGGTCTATTATTGTGTGTGTGGCGCGGGCACACACACAATAATAGACCACATGCATGCTCAAATGAAAAGACACATATTCAATTAACTATACTCAATCTCACAAACGTGTGTGTGTGTGTGTGTGTGTGTGTGTGTGTGTGTGTGTGTGTGTGTGTGTGTGTGTGTGTGTGTGTGTGTGTGTGTGTGTGTGTGTGTGTGTGTGGCGTAAATAACAGAGTGCTTATTAGTGTGCATCCATGTACTGTACATGTACTGTATGTGTGTGTTTATATTACGTGTGTACAGTATACTCTGTGGATTACATGCAAGAGTGGAGATGTAGGGTAACAAGGGTAAACTAAAGCCACTCTTAATACAAGTAATCAAAGGCACGTGTGTGTGTGTGTGTGTGTGTGTGTGTGTGTGTGTGTGTGTGTGTGTGTGTGTGTGTGTGTGTGTGTGTGTGTGTGTGTGTGTGTGTGTGTGTGTGTGTGTGTGTGTGTGTGTGTGTGTGTGTGTGCCCGCGCCACACACACAATAATAGACCACATGCATGCTCAAATGAAAAGACACATATTCAATTAACTATACTCAATCTCACAAACGTGTGTGTGTGTGTGTGTGTGTGTGTGTGTGTGTGTGTGTGTGTGTGTGTGTGTGTGTGTGTGTGTGTGTGTGTGTGTGTGTGTGTGTGTGTGTGTGTGTGTGTGTGTGTGTGTGTGTGTGTGTGTGTGTGTGTGTGTGTGTGTGTGTACCTGTGCTGACAGTACTGGCCATAGTGGTTGTCTCCACAGTCACAGATGTATCCATGAGAGGAGCTGGGCTTACTGTGGCAGCGAGCCTCATTCTCACAGGGGTTCAATTTACAGGCATCAGTACACAGTTTACCATAGTAACCTAGAGCGAGAGAGACAGAGAGAGAGAGAGAGAGAGAGAGAGAGAGAGAGAGAGAGAGAGAGAGAGAGAGAGAGAGAGAGAGAGAGAGAGAGAGAGAGAGACAGCGACAGAGAGAGACAGCGACAGAGAGAGATAGAGATGGAAAGAGGAAGAGTGAGCGAGAGAGTAACAGAGAGAGAGACAGAGAGACAGAGAGACAGAGGAATAAATA
>NC_137614.1:21698254-21701062 GCF_963280865.1 Gymnoscopelus braueri
TTCATTAATAATTTGGTTGGGTTGGATTTGTTGAGGAATGATGTCACTGTCCTGAGGCTGGTTATTGTTACTAGTGTTAGTAAGGGTCAGTAGGTTAGTAGTCTCTCTCTCTCTCTCTCTCTCTCTCTCTCTCTCTCTCAAATTCTAGTCAAAAGGTTTTAACCTAAATTCACCCACTGTCTCTCTCGTTTTATCCAACATCAGAAAATCATCTCCCTAACATTCAACCATTCATCATTCTCTCTCACGCTCTGTTTCGACCTGTTTAATATTCTGAGCAAAACAAAACACTCATTTTCATTCCTCCATTCCTGTCTCTGCCACCTACTCTCTCCCTCTGTCTCCCACAGTCTTTCTCCCACTCTCCCCCCTAAGGCTCTGTGTGTGTGTGTGTGTGTGTGTGTGTGTGTGTGTGTGTGTGTGTGTGTGTGTGTGTGTGTGTGTGTGTGTGTGTGTGTGTGTGTGTGTGTGTGTGTGTGTGTGTGTGTGCGTGCGTGCGTGCGTGCTGTGCGTGCGTGCGTGCGTGCGTGTGTACGTGCAGGCGTGCGTGCGTGTGTGCATGCCTGTGTGCGTGTGTGTGTGTCAGTGATCCAAACATGAGGGAACAGTGATGAGTGAAGCCCTGGCCATATGTTGAGTACATTATGATGGCACAGCTTCATTAGAACTCTGAATGACATCAATCATCATGGCGCTAATTCATCATGATAAATTCTATGTCTTTAGGCCTACAGTGGCCACATGCACCCTCCAGCGGCTGTCATTAGAGGTACTCGAAAGCACAGTCTACACACACATACACACACAAAATAAGAGAGCAGATGTCCTCTCTGTTGTATCATGCCGGGCCTTGTCTGTCAGCGCAGAAGAGTGGGAGTGTGTGTGTGTGTGTGTGTGTGTGTGTGTGTGTGTGTGTGTGTGAGTGTGTGTGTGTGTGTGTGTGTGTGTGTGTTGCTGTGTGAATGCCACTGTGTACACATTTTGGCTCCCTCTCCTATCGATTTTTTCCCCCAAACCTCACGCAAATCGGTACACATCTCTGTAGTCATGTGATCAAGGTCGTATCTGTCAGATTTGTCATATTCCATTTCAATTGGCTATAATTGGCTTCCACAGGTTGCAGGAGTGCCGTTATACACAAAATGCCATGAATCATTAACGCAGCACCCTATTCCCGTGAAACTTTGCACTCACATTCACACAAGGCCATTGAAGAACTGTCACACAATCTCTTTTCAAATCGGCCTTATGGTGGCGCTATAACAGATCGCAACACAGCCCTTGGTAGGCATCTGCGCTCAGAGGAGCAAACGTTTCTAGTTTCTTTGTTTTAATTTCAATCTTTTGTTTTTATTGAACTCACTTAAAGAATGACATCACCCATTTTCAACCTATGTTCATATAATTGGTCCTCACTATTGCTCATTATAATATGGTAATATCTTTGTCGACTCGTCTGTGTCTCAGAGGAGGGCTGTGGACAGTTCAGAAACCTGCCTACCAGTGACATCATCGATGAGGAATCCAAGCTTATAAAAACTCTGAGACACAGGCTGAGTAAAAAGAAAAAAAAGTACAATATTGTCATGAGCATAAGTGAGGACAAATTATATGATAGGTTGAGAATGGTTGACGTCGTACTTTAATGCTCTTAATGACTTAATGCTTTATGTTAAACACATTTGCCTTGTTGTTGAAATGTGCCATACAAATAAACTTGCCGTGCCTACATTGCTATGACCTGAGTGTCTGAGGGCATGGCTGATTGATCCAAGTGTGTGTGTAGTATGAAGTGATTAGATAAATGACACAACATAACAGTTGGTCACACCCAGTCCAGAGTATAATTAGTTTGTCTTAGGCAGGGGGAATTTCCCTTTAAAGTGTTGCAGAAAACTGCAGTGCTGTCTCTTGGGTGGGAGACTCATTAGGCTAATCTCAACACCCTGAAAAAAAAACACACACACACACACACACACACACACACACACACACACACACACACACACACACACACACACACACACACACACACACACACACACACACACACACACACACACACACAGAGAAACATGGTTCTCATCTTGAAGAGATGATAGAGAATTATTCAGAGACCCTCTCTTTCCTACTGTGCGGTTATGAAACTTTGATTTGTCTCCTAGCGACACTCACATTAAAACACACTCAGGATATAATACTCATGCTGCGGAGTCTGTGTGTGTGTGTGTGTGTTGTGTGTGTGTGTGTGTGTGTGTGTGTGTGTGTGTGTGTGTGCGTGCGTGTGTGTGTAGTCTTTGGTGCATGTATGCGTAAACCCCTTGTGTGTGTGTGTGTCTGTGCTTATACCCCATGAGCATCCATTCATGGGCTCTCTCCCAGTTTGCTCTGTGTGCACTTATATATTACTCTCTCTCTCGCTCCCTCTCTCTGTGTGTGTGCGTTTGTGCGTGTGTGTGTTGTATGCTAGGAAGTGAATAACTGCTAGCGTTAGCTTGCAGGTTGGCAGGATACTACAGGAATAGCTGTATCTCCATACTTCCTCAGTCCGTGCTGTCATGCCTAGGGCTCTGTTCTCTTCTCACTTTCTTTTAACCCTCACACCCCCCTCTCTCTATTAATCTCTCTTTCTCTTCACGTCTTTCCAAAACTTTTCTGAGTTCTCTGGAGTTCTCTCCTCTTTGATCTCCAGCTGTAAACTGTTTGTTTTGCAGTGCCTTTCTTGTCTTCCTTCTTTAATTACGACAATTCTTCATCTCTCCTTCTGTCTGTCTGTGTCCGTCTATCTGTGCATATATCTTGTTCTCT
>NC_137614.1:21701262-21703762 GCF_963280865.1 Gymnoscopelus braueri
AGTCATACTTTTTTTGCGTCAAATAAATAGACATTTTTGCGTCAACCAAAAGAAAACTCAGCAACTGAGCAGCACTAATTTTCCTGTAGCCACAACCAACCTCAAATATAAAAACTACTTTAGACCATTTCTCTTCAAAAAATTAAATCTCAGAGAGAGAGAGAGAGAGAGGAAGAAGAAAGACAATTCATGGCTTAATTAATTCATTACCCCACCCCTTGTTTTTTTTTTTTTATTGTTTGATTGATTGTTTGATTGTTTGATTGTTTGATTGTTTGATTGTTTGATTGTTTGTTTGATTGTTTGATTGTTAGATTGCTTGATTGTTTGATTGTTTGATTGATTGTTTGATGGTTTGTTTGTAAGCAACTTCATGGGAATGATATGAAACTTCTTCCATCCTAGCCTGGAAACCAGACAAATCCATCTACTGACCTGTATACATCCTTTGATGCCATTCTGGACCTCTCCAGATCCGAGCACCCCTCCAACATGGAGATGTTTCACCTTCAGTCCGTGGATCTCATTACCTACAATCACTGTACCCTGGAGGAGGAGGAGGAGGAGGAGGAGGAGGAGGAGGAGGAGGATGAGAAGAGAGAGAGAGAGAGAGAGAGAGAGAGAGAGAGAGAGAGAGAGAGAGGAGAGAGAGAGAGAGAGAGAGAGAGGGGGGAGAGAGAGAGAGAAGGGGGAGGATGTGATGGAGAGACAGAATAGAGGGAGACAAAGAGGGAGATAGAAGAGGGAGAAGGGAGAAGGTAGGGTGGAGAGGAGTGTGAGAGGAGGAGGAGAGAAGTCGGGGGAGGAGAGAAAGAGAGATGAAGAATTGAGAAAAGAGAGAAAATAAAGTGATAAGTGTAGAGAGAGAGAGAGAGAGATGTAGACAAATGTGTGAGACAGTTTCATGTTCATTCTCTGGCCTGGAGAGAGCTGTACTGCCAGTATTGACAACGTATTAAAGTAATATTGACAGGATAAGTTGCATTGCAACAAACATGAAAGCAAAATCAATGGCCCTTTTATCTGCATTTCAGCAAGCGCTTAAATGTCAGAGGATGCTGAAACTGACAGCAAGGTCACCCCTGATAATTAAGCCATACTTATGACATTTTTATCGTAAAGACTACTTTAACTGCTGCCTAATTGGCCATTAAAATGTGTTCTGCAATAATTTGTACTGTAGTGCTTGATGCACTTTGAAAACCTGATTCAAAATAGCAAAGAGAATAAATATGAAACTGGAGCTGCCAGCTACAGTAACAGCCCATTAATATGATATGATTTAGCAAAACACTGTCATAAAACAAAGGCATTATTTAGGCATTATTTGAAAAATATGAAATATGGAGGTTTCTTCCAGACAGCGATGATATGTATGTCTGCATTCGTGTGTGTGTGTGTGTGTGTGTGTGTGTGTGTGTGTGTGTGTGTGTGTGTGTGTGTGTGTGTGTGTGTGTGTGTGTGTGTGTGTGTGTGTGTGTGTGTGTGTGTGTGTGTGTGTGTGTGTGTACAGTATGTACTGCATATTGAAAATGTATGTATCCCAGAGATGATTTTTTTTCTTACTACCAGAAGAACATGTGTTATATGTATGCAGTTCATAACACACGCACGCACACGCACACTATCACACAAAGAAAAACAGACATCGGCGAGTTAGGGGGGCTGGGTGTATGAATCCATTAGGGATTAGGGGAACTATGGGATTACCAATCCACAGATTAGTGAGGAGAGTAGAACTGTCCCCAGCCATGGGAACATCTGTGTGCATGTGTGTGTGTGTGTGTGTGTGTGTGTGTGTGTGTGTGTGTGTGTGTGTGTGTGTGTGTGTGTGTGTGTGTGTGTGTGTGTGTGTGTGTGTGTGTGTGTGTGTGTGTGTGTGTGTGTGTGTTTCTGTGCGTGTGCGTGTGCGTGTGCGTGTGCGTGTGCATGTGAGGCAGGTTTAGGTTATGGGGTTACAGGGGTAAGGGTCATCAAGCCGTAGTTGCTATGCAGTTTTGAGTATGCATGCATGGATCTGTGTGTGTGTGTGTGTGTGTGTGTGTCTGTGTGTGTGTGTGTGTGTGTGTGTGTGTGTGTGTGTGTGTGTGTGTGTGTGTGTGTGTGTGTGTGTGTGTGTGTGTGTGTGTGTGTGTGTGTGTGTGGGTGTGTGGGTGTGTGTGTATAAAGAGAGAGGGAGAGAGAGAGAGAGAGAGAGAATGTTGATTTGTTGAAGGCTGAATCCTGCATAGCAACATCCTCACCGGTCACCTCTCCCCTCTGACCCTCACCTGGAAGAGACCAAAGTCCAGCCTTATCGTAGCAACGTAGCGCATCTCGCGCCCGCTGCGCACATCTCTCAGCTCCAGCTGGAGGTCGTGCCAGCGTCCGTCCGCCACCTGCACCTGGTCCAGACGCAGACGGACCGGCCGCGTGGAGCCGCGGGTCACAGAGAACACCAGCTGACCACTTATCACCTGGAGGGAGAGAGGAGGGGCAGTTAGCTCTGGGAGTTACAGAC